>NC_080045.1:51415042-51715042 GCF_012489685.1 Lotus japonicus | reverse complement strand
TAAGGGTTAACTAAGTTTTTGGTCCCTAATCTTTGAGAAATGTCTTATTTTAGTTCCTCGCCGGTGTAACTTCTAAAAAGTAGTCTCACGATTAGAGAAATAGCTGCCAAGCATGCGCACCGTCATGCAACCGCTTCTGGAGTACTTAGTATTTTTTACTCTAATTAATTAAAACTTAGTAAATTGCCCTTTCATACACAGTCAGCAATTACATTGCTTGCACCTACAATAATGTTCTATTCATATGCCATTACTGCCATGTCAACATCCATGCACGACACTAATTTTGACGATTCTCATTGTCTTAGGTAGTAGGATTGTATTGATAAGAAAGTAACCCAAATAACCATACCCGGAATCACCCTACAGTCTTCATATATCTTTCCCTTTGTCTCTTACATTCAAGTTTGGTTAGACACTCTATTTATATGCACGCCACAGCTTCTACCTTACACACAAAAACAACACAAGATAATAAGACATATAGCTTGAGTTTTAAACAGAGAGAGAATGAGGATAAGTAGCAGCATCACGCAGAGGAAGTTAAGCATAGTGGCGGTGTGGTGGCTGATAGCAGCAACGTTTGCGAATGGCCAGAGCGCAAACAACGTGATGGCTACATATAATCTGTACAACCCTCAACAGATTGGTTGGAACCTGTTAACAGCGGGTGCCTACTGCGCAACTTGGAATGCTAACAAGCCTCTTGCATGGCGTAAAAAATATGGATGGACTGCTTTCTGTGGACCCGCTGGCGCTCATGGCAGAGATTCTTGCGGCAAATGCTTGAGGGTAAGTACACGTTTTCTTGCTCTCTCTAATAACTGATGGTATGAATGTTTCTGACTCGATAAAAGAATATTTTTTTGAGAGAGAATATAAATTAATGAAAGTTTGTTTGAGTAGTACTGATCATGATTAATAGTTTAAAGTTGCTGATTTTTAGGTGAGGAATACTGCAACTGGGGATGAAGCTACGGTGAGAATTGTGGACCAGTGTGCTAATGGAGGACTGGACTTGGATGTGAATGTGTTCAGGAGGCTGGACTCTAATGGACAGGGCAACCATCAGGGTCACCTTACAGTCAACTACCGCTTTGTCAATTGCGGTGATTGATTAATTCACTCTCTCATTAATCACTTCAGTCTTCAATTTCGTAATGGCCAGTGGCCACTGCTGCTAAATAAGACCATCAATGTAATAGAATAAAATAAAGAGTAAAGTACACTCACCCCCCTTAAGGTTTGTTAAAATTACACTCCACCCCATTCTTATCTAAAATCTACATCCCACCCCATTTTATATAGAGGCAAATTTAGTGACGAAAAATATTTTTCATTAATAATTAGTTATTATTTAAATTGTTAATCAATAATTTCAAAAAAAAAAATCAATATAATCCAATAAATTTAAAAATGAAAACATTACAATCCTCCTCATTCTCTCAATCGCGTTTTTCCTCCGTAAATTCATAATGCAAATTATGCAATAGCACACCTGCCCGATTTACAAACCATATCTCGAACATAGTGAAACATGTTTGTGTTTTCATATTTGGTAATAATTCAATTTTAATCAAAATAATCTCTTTATACCTTCAATTTTCAAAATTGGGTTGTAGGCAAAAAAAGCAACACAAATGGGTGAAGAAAATAGAGAAACAAAATTATGAAAATATGAAGTGGATCTGAGGTTATTAGAGCCCAACGAGGCGGTGGAGCATCGTTTTTAACAAAATCCAACAATATCTAAGACCAACAGAGCGTTCGCTCACAACTTCAAGGGGTGAAATTCACAAGAAGTAGTTGAACAAGTGGCTTTAGGGATGTGTGATTCACGTTCTGGGGTTCAGGTTGCAACAAAACTTTGAGGCATGGAGGTGCCATGGGGTTTCACATTGTGGGACAGTGGAGCCGTGTTAAAAGGAGTAAAGGCTTGGTGGTGACCGTTTGTGGTCAGAAATATGATTTGGAGATAGATGGGACGTGGACTTAACAGACAGAGTGAATGGTTTTTTTAAATTTAATTCAGTAAAATTATTTTCATAAATTAATGTATGATAGTGTATATGCATTAAATTTATTTAAATTTTTACTAATTAGTAATTAGTTTTTAGTAGTGAGGAATTTGTTTTCGTCACTAAAATTTGCCTTTATAAAAAATGGGGTGGAGTGTAGATTTTTAAAAAGAATGGGGTGGAGTGTCATTCTTGCAAATCTTGAGGGGGGTGAGTGTATTTTACTCTAAAATAAAAGTACAAGCGGTTCTAGTTGGAAGTGCTTGTCTCTGTTTCATCATCCACTAAATATAGCTTACTATATATATTTGGATTTGGACTTCACCTCCTTCTCTAACGCCCTCTCTCTATAATTTTGTCGTTTGTTTTCCCCTTATGGACTATGGTGTTTTCTATTTCACCAATAAAACAATAAGCCAGTTTGAATACATATTAGAAAACTTTTGTACTCCAGTAGACTACTAGAAAAAGAATTTATTAATTTAGAAGTGGTGTTTGAATTAGAGGTGTTCAGCAGTTGGATTCAAGCAAAAATGCTTGAGTTCGGGCTGAATGATCTAGAAAGTTTGAAAAAAATAGTGAAAAACAAGAAGAGTTCAAGACTTAAATCATGGATCATGATCCTCTTAGATTACCAATTAATTGATTAGAAGTATGAAGTGCAAAGAGAAACACCATATATACATGAAAGATTTTCATTTATATCAAGGAATGTATGTAATCAAAGAATCAAATTGCGGGGGAAGGTTAGCTCACTTGGTGAGCTAAGGGAATGAATGGATTTGCAGGGTGAAGAGTCAGGGTTCGAATCCTGGTGAAGAAACTAATTTACTAACAATTAACAACTAACATTGGTCTATCAAAAAAAAAATCAAAGAATCAAATTACACAATTTTAATACACAAATAGAAAATAAACATATACAAGGGAAATGAGAGGAAGAAGAGAGATAACCACGGCTATATGGAAGCTTTCTCAAGTGTTCCACAACCGCAGGGAGGTTGTCACAACTTTTCCATATGGCCCATCAACGTCTTGAAGCTCCACTCCATCCAACCTAGCTGAGAAATCCTTCTAGAGTCGTTCCCTTGCTATGAGTTTTGGGAGAAAATTGTGAAATATCTTGTGACGCGATCGAATAAATGAAGAACTATTACAGTTTCGCGATCGAGATTACACCCTGTTTTGGTCAGTTTAAACGACCACTTGGCTCATCATCATCCTGATCGACCCAAATAACTAAACGACCAATGTCTGTCAAGTTGGTCGACTATGACGATTGAACTTAGAACTTGAATTCTTCTAAACCAGCAAGCTACACATAAAGCTGAGATGTTAGAATTATGGTCAAGTCATCTTACAATGTTGCAAACTCAATGTCACCTAAATATATATGCGAACAAACAAAAAACATCATTCACAATTGATCAGACGACTTCAACATGTAGGTTTGATTGCACTAAGTTTTTCAGACAACTCATTTGCTCTCTTGTTTCTTCTATGGACTTCAAAATTTTCTTTGATCTTGAGCTGATTTAAGCTTCGAGCGCCATGTTTTTTTTTGCAGGCACCTCCCCAACTCTAGACATTCACTGCACCCCACATTCACCATCATGCTCTTCTCCTAACACCCTCACGCCCGTTCAGAGATTTCTTTTACTCAGATTCTAGAAAATCCTACCGTCAAAGATTAAAAAAAATTAATAAGGTATTTAAAGGATATGATGGATCTCACCCATAAATCAACAAAGTATAATTCTTACTGGAATTCCTTTTTCAAAGGGCGTAGGAAAATGATTTCTATCCAAATTAAAAAAACAATGGTAACTTAAAAAACAATGAGTAAACTTCTGCATCCCTAGCTACAATGTGTTGCACAAGAAAAAACAATAACAAAAAAACAGCTGTCTCCAAGTTTAGTTGAAGTCCAAAATGAGGCCTGCTGCTTAAGATCAAATAAACCATGAATAATATGCTCGACAGCTCCAGCATTTTAAACATAAATCCAAGCTACTTGATATAAGAAAACCATTAACTGCTTACAAGTTGATCAGTGCATGGATATGACAATTTACATGATTTGCCTTGGAGAACTACTCTATTTTTGGACCCATAAAGAAAAGAAAATGGCCATAAAAAACGTCTCTGTTTGTATCTATTACCCCTTTCTTTGTACAAAATAAATTAACAAGGCAATGCCAAGTCTGTCTGTTGCTACTATTTTTTTTAACCTTTCTTAATTTTGCCGACACCATTGGCATGTATTGGGTATAATTAAACGTGAATTTTGACGACTACAAGAAGTGGGATTTTTTACTTTATTTGGCAGAAAATAAAGTATAAGAAAAGAATAAAACATATGAATTTTATACCATCATTAATTCATGTTGAAATCAAGTGTTAGAGTCAAATCTCACATCGGAGAAGTCAAGGTAAGAGAGAGAGTTTATAAGGAGATGGACCCATAAAACTAATGTCTTAAGGTTTTGGGTTAAGATGTGGTGTCCAAGATCTCCTTGGTGTTTCCCCTCGACCTTGTCCCATGGGTCCTCGCCCTGTCTCCCCCAACAAGTGGTATCAGAGCCGATGGTTTGTGGGACCATGGCGGCTCCTTGTGTTGAAAGTCTTCCTAGCAGCGTGGTTAGGCGGCGGGTTCCGTTGGCAGCGAACGGTGGTACAAGGTGGATAGCTTCCGCAGACGGGAGGAACATGAATGATGTGGTTGAGGGACTCACACTTGAGGAGGAGATTATTGAAATCAAGTGTTAGAGTCAAGTCCCACATCGGAGAAGTCAAGGTAAGAGGGAGAGTTTATAAGAAGATGAACCCATAAACCTAATGCCTTAAGTTTTGGGTTAAGATGTGGTGTCTAAGATCTCCTTGGTGTTTCCCCTTGACTTTGCCCCATGGGTCCTCACCCTGTCTCCCCCAACAATTCAATAATGTGTTTTCATGTTATTAAAACTCTCATCATTTAAATATTACAATCACAATTTATCTTATATAATTAAAAAAATTGGTTCGGAAAAAAATTAGGATGAAGGGATGATGTTTAAGTCCAAGATAGAGGAAACGATCAGACTCAAAGAATTCTTACAGAGACTTACATGAGAGACTAATTTATATATGAATTGAATAACAATGTAAAAACAACAATTCTCAACAAGATTCATTTCCCACTCTTATCTTTTACCTAGCTAGTATATATCGATGGTCAATTTACCACATGAAGCTTTCAATTTTCCTTGTAAAATTTAGATGTCCGCACGAGGTTGCGTTCAAGGCTTTGTAATGCAAGATGAAACAAAGTTATTTAATGATAGCTCAGATTTTGCTAGCATATTTTGCCGGCCTCAACGAAGCCTATATAATGCAAAAGAACACACAAAGACAAAGGCACAAAGCATTTGCAAGCAAGACAAGTTGGCAAAGCATAACAATAATGGCAAAGACTATTACACTATGCGTGTTGTCATTGCTCTGCGTTCTGGCTTTGGCTTCTGGTCAAAGTGCCACCGTGAGGTCTACATATAACTTATACCAACCTGAGCAGCATAACTGGGACTTGCTTGCAGTAGTGCGTTCTGTGCCACTTGGGATGCAGACCAGCCCTTCTCATGGCGCAGCAAGTATGGTTGGACTTCCTTCTGTGGGCCTGCTGGGCCTCAAGGCCCAGATGCTTGTGGCAAGTGCTTGAAGGTATACTATGCAAAAAGGATTAATTCTTCATTAAAATTTCTAGCAACACTCGTTTTAACACCATATTTCTAATTAATACTTTCATAGATTAGTTGGAATTCATGTGAGATTTATTAAAAAGATGGTATCACTTCATCAATACTGATTTTTAAGCACTCAATACATAATTCCACTATTCATACTCTAAATTTTTCTTAGATTTAATTTATATGCACTGATGTTGTAGAGAGTTTTACACGTGTATCAGATTACATATATCTCTCCATTTGTCATTTAATTTTAAAGAAATTTAAATTCAAATTTAATTATAACATCACAAATTAATAAATTCTAATTTGATAATTGACAGTTAAGCGTGAGAATAAGTAGGCTGGACTTTGCATAGGTCTAATCGTCATTCTAATTTTATGGTCCAAGTCTGGCATGTGACTTGTTATAGCTAGGATAAATTTTAAAGTCTGGGCGTATCCTTTAGACGACGTAGTCTGACTTAGCTACTAATCTGTTTAAAAGTCTATTTAACCTAATAAGACTTTCTAGGTATCATTGCATTTTAATTTATTTATATTATCAATAAAAATCATATTATGTAAACAAGTCGGCCTATCATGCCAAACAAGCTTTTTTAATAGCCTAGCCCAGAGTTTTTTCCTATCACATGAAGACATATTTTTCTTCTTTTATTTCTTAAGGTATTTTATGAAAGCAATATAGTTCGTTTATGGTTGATGGGGTTTTGTGCAGGTAACAAACACTCGAACGGGAGATCAGGAAATAGTTAGGATCATTGATCAATGCAGCAATGGGGGACTAGACTTAGACATTAGTGTGTTCCAAAGGCTGGACTCAGATGGAAATGGGAATTTCGAAGGCCATCTTATCGTCAACTATGACTTTGTGGACTGCGGTGATTAATGGACTTGTCTTCAATTTGTAATAATTGTGCTTATAACATAATAACATGTTTATGGGCTTGCTACCTAATTAACAACTAGGAAAAGCAAGAATAATAGCAGAATTGTGTTTAGATCAAGTGTAAGAAGCACTGTCATTTGTTTATTTATCAAAGAAAAAGTTCATTAAGGCACAAAATAAATTTAATCATTCAAAGTAATGAAAATTAAATCAAGCCGCGACGACATAGATATAGAAAGACCGCACAGGCCACATAGTACTAGTTTCCTACTTTCCTCATATGTATTGTACCGTTGCTTTGAGCAGCAATTTATATGTTTCAATAAGAAGTTTTACATGCAAATGTTAATTTAATTGCTTGGGCAGCATTTCCCCACACGGTTAGTTCGAATCTCCATGAGTTTAGTAACTAGTTGGTGGACAATCTTCTACAGAGAGATTCCTGACGTTATTACCCAGGGGCGGATCCAGACCTAATATATCAATGTGGCTAAACATAAAGAAATTATAGGCTAAATATATTGAATTTTTTTTTTGAACAAGAGAAATATTATAGATAAAACCATGAGAGAAAGTTTCTCATGGAAATAGAAGAGTTTACAGTTCAAGAAGGACTAGGCTTACAACGAAATATAACAAAAGAAACAAAGTGAAAACAACAGTAAAGAAACAAGAACAATAAAACAGAGAAAATACAATAGGAAGACAACAATCTATACTACACTAATAGTGGAGGCCGAAAAATAGGAGGTGCATGAGAAATCCACAACAGCACATAGCAGGTTACAGGAAAATTTCTTCTAATGAATTTTTTGAGTGGCTTGCAAAGTGCTGAGTGAAGGTTTTTCCGTTTATTATAATTTATATGTTTGAGTATATTCTTCTTTATATATGTATTGTATTGGATGACATGATGAGCACAATAATTTGAGTGAACATTAATTTCATGATAGATATGAACAACAGACGCAATATCAAATACATTCAAGAAGAGAATAAAATGAAAACAACACACAATTGTGAGAGCATATAATTTTTTTTTTAAAAAAAAAGAAAAAAAAAACTGGTGTGGCTAAAGCCACACCTAGCCCCAACATGGGTCCGTCCATGTTATTACCTATGAGTGAGCTTATGCTGATCTCCCTATAATGTCATTGATGTTCTGCCTAATAGTCTGAATTTGTTTTCTATCTGTTCTATCATATTTTTTTTATAAAAGAAATATTCACCTCAAGCTCTACCACTGACAAACAAAGTATCAGAACATTTATTGTGAACAATGTCATGCAAGAGAGATGATGTGTGAGCGATGTCGTACGAGAGATACTGAATGGAGAGACATATACCGGATCGAGAGAGTGAGAGGACAACCTCATCGGGCATTAAGACAGAGACCAGATCGAGATAGTGAGATAGTGATCTCACCAGAAAAGAGAAGGAGGACAAGTGATATAGAATGATAGCACACCGGGCAGAGATAAGGCAGAAGATGCTACTCAATCGACCATATATAGAGAGTAGCGATCTTGTAGGGTTACCTGAAAAAAGGGCTTCGTCAATTGGTACTGAGCTAGGTTGCAAGGGCTTCACGTTGTTGCTTGAAAATCATAAAGGGTTTTGTTCAAGCATGGGAACTTTAGAGAGGAAAGGCAAAGTTGCAACAACCAGCATAACACTCCTAACTTATAAGATTAGGATTAAAGAAGTGGGTTGTAGTGGAAAACAATCTGATAAGTATGGGTAAAGATGTAATTGTCTATATAATAATTTAAATTAATGAACTACATTCAGTTTGATTTGGATTGATTTAGTTCTAAACTTGAGAACAAAAACCGAACAAATCCATGGTTTTTTTAGTTTTCATTTTTTTGCGTTTCATTTGAGGGGTTTAATTCGGTTTTATGCACTTTTAAACACACTAGTAAATAGCATAGCACCTTGGTAACAACATTAAGAGCCACATTCATGAAATGAGACAAATGTATACGATATTAGCCATATAATTCTCCATGATAGCTAGTATAGTTACGTCCAATTTCATAAGAACAACATATGATTCAATCATAATAAAGTAACTAAAATTGATAATGAATCAAAACAAGTTAACATCCAGCTGAAACAAGTGTTCTTTTACACATAACATGAATTCTCAGATGTTTCCGGATTACAAGGAACTAGTCCAAGGAAAGTCACACAAACTGTCAGAACTAAACTAGACCTATATTTTTCCACATCCTAGTAGTCTAATAATTCCTTGAAGTGAAAAAGCAGTAGTAACAAACAAGAACTAGAATTTGAAGAATAAAATGGTGAAGTATGAAATGAATAGTAGTATTAAATACTTGTAAGAAAGACAGAAACAAGGGAACATACATACATACATACATAGTTGAAGTCAAATTGTCAATATCCACACACGAAACCAACAACAAACCTTGGTTTTGTTAGTACTGTGGTTTGTGTGTGTATTGCTTCTTCTCTTTTCTCTTCATGCTCTCTCTCTTTCTTTGCTTTGGTCCAATTACACAACCAACACCCAACAACAACACTCAACAGTTTCACCTTCATCTTCACGTGATTTTCATTCCCAAATTCCAAACCCATCTCGCGATTTCACCCCCAAAACCCGCCACTCAATAGATCCACGTCCATTCATTCTTGCTCGTGCTCGTGTTTTGCTATATATTCTGTATCAGTTTCTCTCTGTGTTTGTGTGCGCTGGATTTGAATGCAAGTTCGACATGGTGGCGACAGTGAAAGTGAAGAGCGATAAGCTACGACCATGCATGACATGCCCTCTTTGCCGTAAACTCTTCAAGGATGCTACCACCATCTCTCTCTGCCTTCATACCTGTTCGTCTCTGCTTTTCACTTTCAATTGCTTTCTCACGTGCCCATGTTCTCTTTCAATTTGATTTTGATTCTGATTAATTGTTTTTGCTTTCTGCATTCTTTTTTCTCTTAGATTTTGATGTAGTTGTAGCTTATCTTCCTATGCAATGTGTTATTTGTTAACCCTTCTGGGCTCTTGTAATTTTTATGCAATTAGCTGGGTTTTCATGATCTGGGTTTTTTGTTCAATGTAGTTTCGTTGATTCTTTCTCTAACACTGTGTGATTGATGATTTGGGTGATCTAGTTTCCTTCCTGGTCTTAATTATTGTGTAATGGTTTTGTGACTTTCTGGGTTTTGCGTGAAGAGAACGTTCAAGTTTAAACAGATGTTTCAATGAAGTGATGAACAATAACACTGCCATGATAGTTATTACATCTTTTCCTTTTATGTGCTTCATTGATTGTTTGGGTTTCTACTATTTGATGGGTAAGGAATGGGATGGATCATGCTCAGTGCAGCTTTTTCTTCTGTTAAGTGATTTGGAGTCTAGCTAGCTAGGTGACATTATTTTTATGGTCATCTTCACTTTTAATGTAGTGTAATTTCATTATATGCTTATTTTACAATTTGAGCAGTGTGTGATATTTATGACATTCCTGAATTGCACACATGCACCTTGTTTGCATGTGTACAAGGTTCTTCTGTATGAATGATGCATTGAGCAATGAACCCTGTTACAGTTTGCAGGAAATGCATTTATGAGAAGCTCTCAGATGAGGAGTCTGATTGCTGTCCAGTGTGCAATATTGATCTAGGATGTGTTCCAGTGGAAAAACTCAGGTTGGTTATAGTATTTGATTACCAATTTATTATTGCAGTTTGGGTGATTTATGCTTTCTTTGAACTGAATTAAACAAACATGCGGTTTCAATTTCATGCTGTGAAGAGCTTATTATCTGTTTGTTCATTTATTCTGCTTCTCCTTCCTTCATTTCCCTTAGTATCTCTTGTTTGTTATGTACAAGAGAGCATGCAGTTAAACATTTATAATCAGTGCTTATGATCAAAATCAACCCATACCTTGCTTTTAGTACAATTCCAACTTTGCCTTAGCAATTTATGGCATTGAATCTCTCTCACAATGTATTGCTGAATTACCAAACTAAGCTCCTTCCTTTTCCTTTCCCTACTTTCAGAAATGTTCATCAAAAAGTGTCATTTGCCATATCTATCTTCATTTTTGTAACAGAATATTGTTTATCTGTTGAACTGCATATCTATTCAGACACAGAATTTTGTTCAATAAAAATAGTATCATTGTCATATTTTACAAGACATCTTTCTGCCTAAATCTATAGTCTGAGGATTACCTTATATGTACTTTTCATAAGATTTCATCTGCAGCTTGTGATTTTTGGGAAAGATTGATGTTTTTATACAATGGATTTTTAGGCATAAAAACCCCAATCAGAGTGGTGTCTTCCTCATTTTTAAGCATGTTAAATTTCAATAAGTTATTATTAAAGATTTGCATGCACATTGTTTTATGAATTTTAAAAACTAGTTTCTTGCAAATCTCAATCATGGGTTCCTATTAATGATATGCAGGGCAGACCACAATTTGCAAGACATAAGAACAAAATTATTTCCTCTCAAGAGAAGAAAGACCAAGGCCCCAGAAGTTTTGTCTCCAATACCCTTGCCTGCAAAAAGGAAAGAAAGATCACTTTCGTCATTGGCGGTTATTGCTCCCAAAGTTTCAATGCAAACTGGCTTCACAGGAAAGCGGACAAAAACCAGTAACAGAAAAGCTGCCTCATTACGTGGATGTAGTTTTATTCTTGAAGACCCCGTAAAGAAGGAAGAAACAAATAATGAAGATAATAAGGTGAGCTCAATCTTACCTGATTTATCAAATATGAGGAAGTTAAGATTTTGGTTATGACTTAAGAGGTTGGAGTTTTGCTTGTTTATATGTAGCATTAATTAAGACTTGAGTCCATGTGATAACGGTCATGTATAATCAATTCATTATAATGTTAGGATTCTTCCAAGGCTGGGCAATTTAAGAAGCATAAGCCCAATGAAGACATGGAGAACAGTGTGGAACTTGCAGAAGGGAAGGTTGATCTCTGGACACCATTGAACTGTCTTGTTGAAGCTGCAAACAGAACGAAGTCCTTCAAGGCCAATTCACAAGCTACGCCTGTTGCCGAATTAGAGTGTCCAACTACTTCTCATGGAGGACTAGATCAACCTGAAACTACAACCAAAACAGGCCTACCTGCTTTTGCTCAGAATGAATTAAACATTCCTAAATGCAAAATTAAGGATACCGGACATAAAAAATTATTCGGCGTTGACAAGGATGCGAAATGTGTGCCTTCAGGACCAGCAAAGCGAAAAAGGTTGCGTCCTGCTGGTCAGAAAAGAGCTGCAGCATCTGATATGTCTGCCTCAGCCCCAGGCATGCTAAGTGCAACTTGGGGAAAGTGTAACAGAAAAAACAGTCCTATTTGGTTTTCATTAGTTGCTTCAGAGGATCAGTAAGTTAGTTCTTATATATGTAAGTCATATTAATTATGAAATGTTAATCTTCCAGGGACCTTAAAGGAGTTAATTTTTTTATTCAGGAAAGGAGATGCCTCCTTGCCACAGATCTCATCTTGTTACTTAAGAATAAGGTAATTCCTCTAACTCTCAGTCCCTCTCTGTTCATCTGATTTATTTTTAATTTTGAAAGTCTTGCTTCATTATCGCTTGAGTGAGTACAACTTTGGCCTGTGAATTGAACAGAATATAGTTTTTTCTCCTTTTGTCGTGCCAAAAATAGACTAACTGTGATTAAGATGCAAAATGAAAAAGTGTTTTTGTTAACTAAATTGGTGGTAAATTGCAACCCGAGAGGGTAAAAAATGTTATACGCTTATGCATTTAAAGATAAGATTGATAAATGTTCAGGAAAACACTTCCATGCTGCATTCTAAGAAAGTATTATGTCACTCAGATCACATTTTGCAAATTAATCTTCTGTTCTTTGTAACTTGATTTGGTCAAATTTTCTTAGAACAGTCATATATGCAGAAAACAACAGATTGATGATCATGGACTAAATCATTAGTTGATTTAATTTTCTGTATTATCCAAGATAGAAAATGCAAAGATTGATGTTAATTGTCTGAGTTACAGTTTTAGCAAAGCAGAACTTTGAAGTGTGTTGATTTTCCTGCCTCTTATGTTCTCTTATTGCTTGCCCTCTTTCTTTCTTCTTTACTAGTTTTCAAATACACTCCCTTTTGATGATAAGGACATAAGTCTTAATTGTGTTTCTGACCTCATCACAGAGATGGTACCGTGCCTGTCTCATTTATACAAAAATACCTTGTGAAGAAACTCAATCTTGCCAGTGAAACAGAGGTAAGCTCATCATATATCACTCTACCTTCTAAGAATTAAGAATGTTTCTCTCTCTGGCTTTCTATTTTCTTTCTTACTCTTACTAACTTATTTTGGTAGAAGGTTGTAATTATAGAAAGAGTGTGTGTTCCTTAATTATTTGATGTATAGTGTATGTCTTCTTTATTGTTGTGTGCGAAAGATTGCCCCAGGAGACCAAGAATAGTGCAAACCTTTTGAACATTGTCTGAAGCTATCATAAGAAGTTAGTTCAAATATAAAAGCGTTAATTTAGGACCTGTGAGAATTCTATTAAACTTGTATTTTTTACTCAATAGAAAACAGCAAGTGATGCAAATTCATAGTTAATGAGAACACCAACAGTGCCTTCAACCTCTACCATATGCGCGCCCACATGATTTGCGATGTAAAGAATTTTTTTTTTTTTGAACTGCTGCGATGTAAAGAAAATAAAAATGAAGGAAACAAAATTATTATCTTGAAGTTGTAACTCCAAGTCAACCCTGTAGGCAATAGGCACTAGAAACTGAACTAGCATTTGAAAACATGATTGAAGTCTTTACACCTTGGATCCAGGTTTTACTAGGTGGGTTTTGCCATATATTAGTGTGTTAGGATACCAGTTGAGTGGAATGTAAGCAGGCTTTCATCTCAATCAATTAAAAGAGTTTGGTTCACTTTTTGTTTTGAAGTGTGTTAAGGTTTGTTTGCACCGGTGGCAACGGATATCCGAACATTGTCTTAGTCTGAAATATTGTTTTCTAGATACAATCCTTGTTTGCTGAAAGTCTCAGATACTATTGGCAGTCCAATGTGCTATGTAAACTTCAATTGCCTTATATGATTTCCAGGGTTGTGATCTGAACTTTTTGTTTTGGCAAACATTATGATTACAATAAATTTTCTTTCCAAATGAAATACACCAAAAAAAGAACTTGCCTGCCTGCTGCATTATTGGATTTAAAGATTGGTACCGTTTTGTAATTTGAACAGGTGGAAATAATGTGCCAGGGTCAGCCAGTGCTCCCTTCTCTGCAACTGCATAACGTGGTAGATCTCTGGTTCCGGACAGCTTCAACCTCAAAGAGAATGCCAGCATCTGTGGGGTCCTCAGCCAAGGATTTTGTAATGGTTTTATCTTATTGTCGAAAGGCCTAGTTCCTTGTTCTGTTTATACATTTTGCCTCAACTCTTTACATAGGGATTCAACTTTTTTTTCTTCTTCTAATAGCATTCTTATATTCCTGCTTGAGGATTTGTATATTTAATTTTTACCATGTGAAGAATCTATGTGCTTTTGTTTTGCTCATGACCTGAAAACGTGTACCGAGACCAAATTTGTTGCATGTACTTTATCTGCTGTTATTCTTAGTATCATGAAACATTTTGTATTTTTTCTGTTGAACTAATGAGAGTGGTATTAAATCATAACAAATGAATGAAAGAGAAGCTATGCAAAACAGCGAGAGATTAATTTTTTGGGACACTGTTAAACTTGCTAATTGCATTTTTTTATAACTTCAATTTGAACTTTCCATTCTAGGTAGATATCTGGACACCACTTCCCTTAGTTACATCACACTTCACATTGTCATGTTCGAAATTAGGCTTGATTGTGCTTTTAACCTCTCTAGTTTGGAATTTGAGTGATTTTGGACTTTTGGTTCCTATAGTGTTTTTTTTTTTTGGTTCCTATAGTGTTTTTTCAAGCTAATTAAATACCAAAATTAAAAATAACAAATTTGGTCCCTTTTTCTGAAAGCAAAAGAAATTTGGTCCTTTTATCATTTTTAATATATAAAAGTCAATAAATCTTTATTTTCTATTCAAATATTTTGGGATTGATGAGATATATATGAATATAATATTAATATTAATCTGTTAAAAAGCATGGTGAAAAAATATTAAAATTTGAAGGATCTTATTGGATGAGATTAGGGTTTAAAGAGAAGGAATTGTGAGGTACTTTTAAATTTAGAAGAAGTTTCTTATTTGGGTTGATGTGTTTTGAATGGAAGAAGGTTTATGAAGATTTAATCAAATTGGAAATTTCACTTAGAAAATTTGAATTTAAGAGTTTTAATTATAATAAAAGTGATTGAAGGCTTAAGTGTAACAATCTTAAAAATTATGGGACTGAATTTGCTAAAATAATTATAGGGATCAAAATCACACATTAGCAATATTGGAGAGGCTAAAATTGTAACTAAGCCTAAGTATGAAGTGTTTGTTTGTTTAGCCCTATTTTCTGTTAAAAATAAGCGGGTTAATATTCATCGTGTCATTGTTATTTTTTTTAACTTGTGTCATTTTATAGTTAAATACAATTTCAACTATAAAAATTGAGTTTTGAAAAGTAACTTGATACATAGTTTTGGGTTATAAAAAAATGATTTGGATGTTATTTGACAACATTACCCATATTGATAAGACTATAAAAATGGGCCAACATTTCTCATTCGGTCTAGCTCACCACATGTTACCATGAAAGTTGGTATCAAGCCCTACTCAATTTTTTTGGCGAGCTAGAAACCCATTACAAATTAGGAATTGGAAAAAATAAATTGAAAGGTCAAAATAAACTAATATAATAAATTTAAATAATGCATAAAAGTTTGACTTGCGGGCCAGCCCGACTCAACTTATTGCGAATCTATTTGACCAACAGGCTCTATGAGCCAAGGCCGTCTAACTTGAGATTTGTGCAAACTCGATTTTCACCAACTCAACACGCTGACAAGTCGAGTTCAACTAGGTTACCTCCCAGGTTGCTAGCCAAATTCACATCTCTACATATTGATACAATACACCATATTTATATTATATTATATATATATATATCTTAGGTTTATTTCAGTTATTTTAAAAGTAATTTCACTTTATTCTATTCAGAAAGTATATATAAAAACAATATTATTTTTTTAAAACTTATATTCAATCGTTGGAAACAAAAAAACTTAATTTAATCGGACCTAACTATATTAAACTGACTTTTATCTTAAAAAAAATCCTACCTTTATCTTTACTATAAGGAGTAAAATTATACATAGTTGAATGATTTTTCTTGATATATATTTTGATGATCTTTTTCATTTTTAATTAACATTTTTATTTTGTAATAATAATTATATACTTTTTCTATTGAAAATTGCAAACAATGAAAATTATATTTTAATTAGCTAAATTGCAGGTAAAAGGCATATGAACTCTTAGGGTAATGGGACATACATTTAAGCTGCTACCAACGCGCGTATAAGTACTTTAATACGTTACACATTTACATTCCTAATGTCAAAATTTAAATGTTCTAGATAGTGATGAAAGTTTAAATGTTTTAGATAGTCATGAAAATTTAAATATTGTATATAGTCATGAAAATTGGGATACATTTTATATCATGCATTTCTTCATCACACAACAATTAAGTAGTCATAGACAATATGAATTTCTTAAGTATTTCATTATCAATTTTTCAAATTAAAAAAACTCAATTAAAAAATGAAACAAAACTTCTTTTATTTTCTCAGTTTTTTTTTTTGTCTCTCATTGTCTTTGCCCAGAGTAAGTATAATAATATTGGGTAGCTTTGCAAGACTGACCCTGTGCAAACACAATGAGAGACATAAAACTACTCGGTACAATGAAAATAAGCTCAAAACAACTTAATATTTAGATCATTTGTTTAATTTTAAAAGTAGAGGATCTTATTAGAACTAGAGGGACTAAAATTACAATTAATCCAAATATATTTACTTCTCAGGTGTTTGGTTACAAGCAACGGTGGTCATCGTCAACCTGATACTGCTACTGGTATCGCTGCTGCGAACGAAAAACCCTAAATTGAATTTCAATCAACAGCATGCAGCACCAGGTAACAAGCTCGAAACCCTAGATTTCATTCTTGATTCGCAATGTTTGATTTGTAATCCTCATTTGTTTCTGATCCGAATAGGGTGGAGGATCTGAAACCGAAGTCACATGGGAGGATCAGCAGAACATCAACAAGTTCGGAAGGATGAATAATCGCCTTCACGAGCTTGACGATGAGATCAAAGTCGCCAAGGTATTCAATCAATCAATCAATCAATCGTTTTTTCAATTTTTCAGTTGCAGAAAGGGGAAGTTAAGAACCCCTGTTATTCAACGCTTTGATTGAAGTTTCTGTGTTATCATTCATTGAGATTAGTAGAATAAGTGAGGAAAAATGCATCCTTTAATTTGAAAGTTGGTCGATATGAAATGGGTCCAAAATCAAAGAAATTGGTTTAGTTTTGTGAATGTTACCAATATATCTATCCTTTGCTGCATGCCTTTTCTATGTAAGTAAGAATGATGTTGGAAGTAAAAATTGGAAACGGCATCGTACCACAAGTTTTGCCGTTTAAGTACCTTGGATCGGTTATAAAAGATAATGGGGAAATTGACAAAGGTGTTACACATAGAATTCGAGCTGGGTGGTTAAAGTGGAGGAAAGCATCAGTTTAAGGATATGCTATGCACAGATTTTAATTTACTTGCTTAGCTATATATGAGAAATCAACTTCAATTCTTACCTGAATTGATGTATGCTTTAAAACATAGAACAAGCTCTAATAGTTAAACTTCAGTCTTCAGTGTGTCCTATTGTATTTCATTTGTTGAGTTGTGTGAATGTTATCAATATATCTTATGCTTGGTTGCATGCCTTTTGTAGAAACAGGACCTAAGTGGGTTATTCTCTTGTTTCAATATTAAGATTCAATAATATCCCTAGATCTACTTGAATCTCACTGAATACACATTAGGTTGGAATTGCATCATCTCATCTGGAAAATGCTTAGAACCTGTTTGTATAATGTTCTCTTTCTACGTTTTGAGCAACAAAACTGAAAAGTAGCAAATAGCTACTTCTATTAAAGGTGCATCGAAACTTAACATTTTTCAATTTTTCTGTATTCGACAAATAGGCGTTTAACCTCTTACCTGCTCCTCAGGCTCTTTAGGACTGGACTAAAAGGAACATTTTTGCTACTTGCTAATCTGAGAAAAATATTGAATCTGCTAGATTAGGTGAAAATTATAAGACAATTAAGTGATTATATCATTCAAAATTATGTATACAAACTGATTTTAATTTTGTTTGAGTTAGCTACTTAGCTATTCCTTTCTTTTCTTACATGTGAATGTGTACATAAATGCACATGTTTAAGAGCTTATCTGATCATCTGTTTTATCCTTCAACTTCTCTGTTTGGTTAAATGATTGTATCTGTTCTTGTAGGTCGTGTTATGGTTTTAATTTCACTGCCATCCAAGCATTCTGTGATGGCAAACCCATTGGGATGCCTTTTTTATGCAAATGTTTGTTTTTTTTTCACAGGAAACAAATGAAAACTTTGAGGATGCGAGCAATGAGTTGATTCTCACAGATGAAGATGTAGTTAGGTTTCAAATAGGGGAGGTTTTTGCTCATGTACCAAAGGATGAAGTTGAGAGCAGGATAGAACAGATGCAAGAGGTGACAAGCAAAAAATTGGAAAAACTTGAAGAAGAAAAAGAGTCTGTGCTAGCTCAGATGGCTGAACTGAAGAAAGTTTTGTATGCGAAGTTCAACGACTCAATCAATCTTGAGGAGGAATAGCAACTTTCTTCTTGTTGATAGTTCTCTAGGTTTTTTTCAGATGGCTGAACTGAAGAAAGTTTTGTATGCGAAGTTCAACGACTCAATCAATCTTGAGGAGGAATAGCAACTTTCTTCTTGTTGATAGTTCTCTAGGTTTTTTTCCCTCAGAGCTTTAGAATGTGTCTTATTGGATCCTCTTCCTCACTTATTTGCCTCTGTCTCTGCCTTCCTTTGGCTTTCTTTTATGTAAAATTACTGTCCCCTTTATTCTATTCTAAAGGGGAAAAGTCCTTAATTGTTTTCCTGGATTCAGAATATCGTGATGCTTTAACTTCTCTTTAAGGTAATGGATTCACTGACAAACAGAATGGATGACCCAGTGGTAACTATTAAGAGAAAAGTACCATAGGGCACGAATTGGGTTTAAACTATTTTAGTAGTCCCGTAGTTGAAGATAACTATAAAAACTGAAAATTGTTTGGTTTCAATTTTAGCTCTGCTAGATGTGGATCCATTTTTCCAAAAGCAACTATTTGTTGCTTCTCTAGATGTGGATCTATTTGGATTTTCCAAACACACACTATGATAAATTTCATCACTTACATCAAACAAAAAATGTGTCATAAAAACCTCCAAAGTATCGTTGAAAATATCAAAAGATGCAAAAACAGCTCTCAATAGTCAATTTTAAGTCGTAACACTCAGTTGGTGCACGGTTATGACTTAATGGATTTGGCTCCTTTAAAGTGAGATGATCATTTTAGAGGGTAAAGTAAGGCATCACAACTAATAGTAGTGATTATCTATTTTGAAAAGTCAATGAAGCAATTTAATCAAGTTGATGAAACTCCTCTAGATGATTTATATCTGATATCTCCCCTACTCCTTGCATAGACGAAGCTTGTCGTGTTCCTCTAGGTTGTGAAATCCAACGCCCTCTGCAGTGCCGCTCAACTAGGTCCACCAACTAGAGGCGCATATTCTACTTCTAACACCTCTCTGAGCCACTGTTCCACTCAAGGTTGTCAGACTCGTGAGTCTAAGCAGACTCGTTTTGGGTAGGTAAACTCGACTCGTAGACTCGACGAGACTCGAGTCTACCAGAAATGAAAATTTACTAAGTATAACCCTGTCACATGAAGAATAAATACAAACATATAATCTAATTATAAGAGCATCCAAGATGCATTTAATCAAATAAACTCAAAATCCAACTTCATAATAAAGCAATTAAGCAAAGTTTAACAAAGTACCACACCATAAGTTAAGTAGTAAGTACCAAAATAAAGTACATACTCAAAGTACCACAACAAAAGCATTAAAACAAAGTACATAAAAGTCAGATGAAAAGTCATTCTTCCATTCCATGATCATCACCATCATCATCTTCAGATTCTCCTCCATCATCATTGCCATCGGCATCACCTTCATCAGAATCAGATGAAAAGTCTTGTCTAATTCCACTTGCATTAGTATGGCTAATACTTCCTCCAACTTCATCCAAATCAACATTAACATCATTGTCATTAAGATGTTCAAGTCCAACTTCTTCATTCAGTTCATTGACATTAACATCTTCTCCTTCCTCAGTTTTCCACTCATCATCTGAAGCAACTTCCTCAAAAGAACAAGAGGCAAAAACATTTCTCTTTTTTGGTTTATTCTTCAACTTCAAGTTGTACATGACATAAACCAAATCATTCATCTTCTTTTGGTGCAATTTATTCCTTTTCTTTGTATGCACCTAGAAATAAAACATAAGTTTACAATTTCATTATTATCTAAAAATATCATAACTTCCTAAATTCTAAGCCATATATATTAATATATAGAAACAAAGTGAGATACAAGTCAAACATACCATTTCAAATGCGCTCCAATTGCGCTCACACCCGGAAGAACCACAAGTCAAGCTTAGAACCCGAATGGCAAAATTCCTTAGTTCGGGGCAATGATCTCCATAAGCCTCCCACCCTTCTGCTGGAGTCATAGTCTTCCTAACACTTTGTGCATCTTCTAGTCCAAACATGCCTTTTCTATTATGAAACACAATAAGTTGGGCATGAATCTTTTTCCTCTCCATAGCATTGGGTAGCATCTTTATCATGCAACTGTATAGCCCTTCTTTGACCTCAACATCTTCTTTTTTGAAATTAGAATCCCAATGGAAGTAGGGATTAAGATAATATTCAGCTGCATGTAAGGGCCTATGAAGTTGTTTATCCCACCTCTCATCAATGATTTTCCATACAGACTCATATCTACAATATAAAGAGAACATTTAGTTTCAAGAAAGAGTGAAAATAATCTATGAATAAGGAAAACGTATTTACCTTTTCTTGACATCCTTGAAGTTTGTTTTTATCTTCTCTTTAGCGGTATCAATTGCATCATATATGAAACTCATGGCGGGTTTTTCATCTGAATCCACCAAGCGAAGGACTTCTATCATAAGACCAGCAGCCTTGAGACATATCACTATGTTCTTCCAAAATTGAGAATACTTTACTATTCTTTGCACCTTTTTCCCCTCTGTTGAAGTAGCAAACTTAGTTGACCTCCAATCTTCTGAATCAAACATGGCCCTCAATGGTGTTTCGAGTTCACTAAGACAAGATAGAGTCAAATATGCTGTGGCAAAGCGAGTCCCACCAGGCCTAATCAAGTCCCTCCCAGAAGTCTCTTTCCTCAACAAAGTAATAAGCATAGTCCTGGAATATATGTAGGTGGTGATATTTCTTCCCTTCTTTATAGTGACTTTATGCACATTCAAAATCTTCTCAATATCTTCTAATATCAAGTCAATGCAATGTGCCGCACACGGGGTCCAATACAAATGATATATTGTTTGCATCAACTTTTCTCCCGCTGCTTTGTAATTTGCAGCATTATCAGTAACCACCTAAACAACATTTTCTGCTCCAACATAATTGATAGCATCTTCTAACATTTTTGAAACCTTATCAGTGGTTTTTGAAATGTCGAAGTGTCCAATGAATACAGAAAAAATGTACCTTTAGGACTGTTTACCATGAAGTTGCAAATTGAGCGCCTCTTCCTATCCGTCCATCCATCAGACATGATTGTGCAACCAGTTTTTTTCCATTCCTCCTTAAACTCATCTCTTATTTCATCAGTTCGAGCCACAGCTCGTTTCAAAAGATTTTCTCTAATATCATTACAAGAAGGTGGTTTGAAACCACATCCATATCTCCCAACAGTCTCCAACATCTTTGCAAAAGCAGGATTTTTCACCACATTGAAAGAAAGACCACTTGTGTAGAAAAATTCAGCAATTTCATCATAAGCTTGCTCCTTCAAGTCCTTTTTCAGCATTTCATTCAAATGTTGTTGCACCCCTCCTCCACTACTCTTTCCCTTTGATGTGAAGCTAAGAAGACCTTTCCCTTTGCTTTGAATTTGATGCCTAGCAACATCAACCTCCACTTCATTTTCTGCACTAATGTCAATCAAATGCCTCTTTTTATTTTTTGCATCTTCAGCATTAGACACAATTTGCTTAAATAATTGCATCACATCATGTGGGACACTAACACATTTCCCAGCATCTCCTCCATAACAAGCAAGGTGTAACTTGAATCTATTAATTCCTCCCCAGAATTCGGTATGACAATAGTTGCAGCGAACTTTTTTGCCATTTCCAAGAACATCTATCCCATGTTTCCACCCATGATCATTTCTTCTTTCGGGATAGTTCGGTCTTCCTCTTACATTAGAAGAAGCAGTAGTAGCATTAACCGTGTTTTGTGAATTTTCAGCCCCTGACATTGCACTCACTCACTGTCCGGTCTGTCCCAGAAAACAAAAATAGCAGGTAAGCAAATTACTCACTCACAGGCACAGCTCACTGTCTCAGAAATGAAAGAACATGGAAATGAAAAAAAAAACAAACAAAAGAACTCACAGTCACTGAAATAGAAGGTCACTGAAATAGAACAGAAGGAGATGAAAATGAAAAAGAAGAAGGAGATGAAAGCAATTAAGCAAAGCAAATTAACAAACAATAACAAAGAAGAAAGAGATGAAAGCAAATCAGGAAGGAAGAAGGAAATGAAAAAAAAAAACAAACGCAGAGGAGAACGAACGATGGAGAGAAGCTTGCTTACCCACGAACAGGGATGGAGGAAGAAGGAGACGCAGCGGCGGCACGCGGCAGCGCGTGGCGGCGGCGCGAGACGCAGAGGAGAACGAACGCAGAGGAGAGGAGAACGAACGCGGAACGCGATAGAGGAGAAGTGAAATTAGGTTTAGTTTTTGGGATTTTTAATAAATTTGAGATTTTTTAACTTTAAAAGAAACCCTTGACTCGGTGACTCGATCCTGACTCGCGAGTCGACCGAGTCTGACCGAGTCTTGCCAGAAAACGAGTCTGGCAGCGAGTCAACTCGTTTTTCCTATGTAGACTCGCGAGTCTACCGAGTCAGCGAGTTAACTCGCGAGTCTGACAACATTGGTTCCACTTGACACAGAGCAGCTTGGAAAGAATTCAATTTGGATGTCAGCTAATAACGAAAGTAAAACCATAACTCTACATAATGACATTGAACTTACCCCAACACCAAGATACTCCCACACAGAATCAGGGACGATGCACAGATGGGAGACCCGGATATACCATGGCATGTACTCTGGAACAGCCTCTGCCGGATAAGTGCTATAGTCCTAGGGTGGATGGATCGACTGTTTGGATCAGTGAACAATGCATTTGTCTCCTCCACGCTGGCGGATGTGCCTGTAACGACATGAGGGTGGCGGGGGACAATCTGCAAGAACCCGAACTGGTGGAGGACCCTTTATGGGATGAGGACATATAATATGTGTTGCATGGATGTAGCCCGAATACAAAGACTCCGACTATCGTGGTCGGTAGTCCCTATGGTCAGCGTATGGACTCCAGATAACAACCTCAGTGTCCAAGACGCCGACTATCATGGTCGGTGATCCCTATTGTCTTAAAAATTAGTTTTTTTTAATACTCCATCTGTTTCTATATAACTGTCCACTTTGGGTGGAGACACCCATATTAAGGGTGTAATTAATTTTGTTGATTTTTAGAAAAAATGAGGCTTGTTTTACTAGTTTACCCTTTAAAGTGTATGTTATCTCTCCTCATTTATTGTTCTGTTAAGGGCATTATATGTAAAAACATCATTTAATGCTCTCTTGAAATGTTAAGTGGACAGTTAAATAGGAACAAAAAAATTCTTCAAAGTGGACAATTAAATAGGAACGGAGGGAGTATGTTCATAGGTTTTATCCAAATTCCATTTAATCCATTTCAAGTTAAACTTTTCCCAAGTTCAAAAAAAAAAAGTTAAACTTTTCCCAAAAAATAAGTTAAATTTCAATTGTAAGAAATAGTTAAAGGTGATGACTAGCATGAAAGTTTGGTTGGGTTGTTTACCATGAAAGACCATAAATTTATTCAAAACACTAATTATGTCATTAATGCTATTTTCTTTTTGACCAATTTATCCTCTTCTTAATCAATTTACCCAAACTAACTCAACACTTAAAGAACCATTGTCACAGCGTCACAACAAGTCAACAGCCTCGAAGCTTTCTGGATAAAAGCCATAAATTTAAAAACGTTAATTTCTATAAAATTAAATCAATTTCATGTTTAAACAAATCATAAAAAAAATATGTGATTTCATTTTCATACACAAGCATCAATTTCATGTTTAGCCTTCATCCCTTCCATTAGCGAAATGCTTAATATTATGAAAATGAAATGTGCAATGACATCAATATCATGGTTTTAGCCACTATTTAGAGTTCTTCTCTGTCCAAATTATTTCTACTGATTAGTCCTTTCTCATTTCGTTGTTTTCCTTGTAATAAAAATTAAAAGGCATCATTGTTTGGAACATTGGATGTGGCAAGGTAAATGCAGAGGAGAAAGAGATCAAGGAAGAGAGGAGGTGAGTGGGAGCGCAGGTGGGGGAAGAGAGAGAGGTGGAGGGGAAGGGGGAGATGGTGGATATACAAGGGGGTTGAGAGAGGAGGAGCATGGGAGGAGGGCCTTTTTGTAACATTCTTTTTTTATTTTTTTTATTTTTTTCTCAACAAGTCACTACCACCTGCTGTAGCAGGTAATTTAGCTCTTTCATTTGTGAAAGACCTATCACTATCTTTCATCCTAGAAGCCATCATAGTTAAATATATAAACATGAGTGGATTTCAAGTCAAACAATTATAAAAAGCCATAAACAAATCCATTATAAAAAACCAAAAAACTAATTTCTCAAACTAAAACTTTACTTTTTTTTTCTTCATCTTAAAATTACAAAACAAACAAAAAGAAACTTTACTTTTTGGATTAATTGGATGTTTAAGTATTAGACTTCACATTTTCGAAGGATTGAATATTGGTAATACATTTCAAATTTCTTATTTTGTAGACTTCATATATTGTGTGATCAATTTCATGTTATTTGAACTTTATTATATATTTCTATTAAATTGGATGTGGTTGCGTTTTTATTTGTGGTTTTTGAATTTTTTGCACAACGTCATGTATTCTCCATATTAAATTTATTTTTTTTTAAATTAATAATGTATTGCGATTTCTTGTGGGAACTCATGAAGAGGTGGAGAATGAAGATGAAGCAAAAATTCACCTCGTTGTGGGGATGGGGGATGGGGACATATCAGGGAAGTGGGAACAAGCAACAGGGAAGCACTCCCTACCCTCGCTCTGCCCATTGTCATCCCTCGTTAGGATATTAGATATGGATGATAAACTAATCATCGTAGATACAATATTAGTCTCTTGTCTAACTCTGCTGCTTACAAGATCCCGCGAGCTCCAAAGACACAAAACGCATTGTCATTCAACTATTTCTTGAAGGTTAGTATATTTTATTCGAAATATATTTTTCTAGGAGTAACTAAATTAGAAAATTGCCCTTTCATACCTTGCCAGCAATTACATTGCTTGAACATGCAATAATGGTATATTGATATGCCATTATTGCCATGTCAACATCCATGTATGACATTAATTTTGAAATTTTACAACTTTGCTTCACTGAAAATGATAGTTGTGATGGGTTGGGCGGCGGGCGCGGTGGGGTAGGGGTTGGCTTCTCTTGTTAATTGGGGTTTGTTGATTTTGGGGGAAGCAATACGTATAGAGGAAGAAGAAAATGAAGGGTATAAACTTGTCACCATTGAACGTGGAAGGCTTTCGGTTTTTTTTTTCATTTCTGGGGTTAATATGGGATGAAGAGGATGAAGAGTATATTGATTTAGGGTTCAATTAATTCAGTTAGGGTGTAATTTAATTAAGGAGATACATGTTGAAGGTGGTGTTGGGTGAAGGGGGTTTGGTGGTGGATGGGGGTTTCGGTGGTGGTGCTGATGGTGTTAGATGGGGGAGGACGAGGAGGACGAACAAGATGCTAAAGGGGAATTTCTGAGTTTTGAGATGAAGATATGAATTTTGGGGATTTAAGATGATTATGAAAAGGAAAATAACTAAATTTGATGGAAAAATTTTGTTAAGGTCCAAAACAAATGTAAAAAGTCAATGTGGTCGCTTACATGGACTGGTTATTAATAAATAAAAATGCATTATGATGTCAAGGGAACATTTTAAGTCAAACAAAATTTGTCGGGGACTAAAGAAAATTGTTAGGGACCATTTTAAATTCATGTGTATAAGTCATGGACCAAAAACATATGTTTAACCCAAAAAAAATATTCAAAATCACTTTTTTAGGAAAAATGTAATTACAAAAAATTAATTATATATTGATATATGCTAGTAATAAAAATAAATAAAGCACACTCAATCAAAATCACGTCAACAAAACCACTTAATAGTTATCACTCAATTTAAGTGTCTCAGCTAACTTGCATTTATGACCGTAGATAAGCACTCATCCCACGGTCCAAAACAGCTTAATAGTCATCTCGCAATCCAAGTGTCTCAATAACTCGCATTCTTAACCGTAGATAAGCATTCATCCCACGGTCCAAAACAACTTAATAGTCATCTCGCAATCCAAGTGTCTCAGATAACTCGCATTCCTAACCGTAGATAAGCATTCATCCTAAGGCTCTCATTCAAACATAGTAAAAATGTTTATGGATCTGTGCGATCCTCATTTGGACCAATCAGTGCTCACAATTTCTCTCACTCCTCTCTATATAAATCTCCTCTCATCGGAGTCTCAATCATCATTATCTCCTAATTCTTCACCTATATATAAACCTAAAAGCCACTTCTAGCGTCGTCTTCCCTTCAAAGGCAGTTTCTTCTGAATGAGGTTTTTCCCTTTCATGAGTGTGAGATTTTATCCTTCTAGTAAGATTGTTCTATATTTATTTTATTTTATTATCCTATGCTACATCATCCACAAAACTCTACTAACACAAATTTCTTTCCCCTTTTGGCCTTCAACACCATATGGTCAAGATGTAGATGAAATCCTCAAGGTATGGAAATTTGAGTTTGAAAATAAGATTTTATCTTCTAATCGACTTTGAAGCTACTTTAACTATTATTCATTGTGGTGGCTTTCACAATCTTAAAAGTGGAGCGGCGGTCGAGGAAGATCGGGTCAAAATGAAGATTTTGAATATATAATGGAGTATTACAACTATTGAACAATAGTTCTCATGGTTGGTTAGGGATGGTTGCTCTGTGGTGAGGGGGTTACTCACAATTCCACGGACTCGAGCAAAGGTATGTAAATAATGATTGGATATTGGGTACAATGTATGAATTGATTGAAGAAATTATGATAGATTAGGATTGAGATTTCACTTGAATTTAAATTTTTCATCTACCTCTTTTCACATATATTAAATTCTTGAGATATTATGAGTATTCATGATGGAAAGATAGATAAACAAGATTTGATATGTCACCAGATAGTAATGATGCAAACAAACCAATGGCATTTCCTCTGGTACAAGCAAATATTTTTTGGGTCAAATACAGGAGTGACATGTACCAGTCATAAAATTACACGTATTAATAATATTGTGGACTTATTGAAACTCTGAACCAGCCCTGTAGGTTTATTGTAATTATAAATTAACCCCAGAACCTTCTAATTTTAAAATTCAGTCCTGCTGTTGCAATGTCCCCTTCACTTGCACTCTAGCCACCGACCAACCTCCTCTGCTTCTCTTCCACTCTTTGTCCGTGTTTGTGTTTTTATTTTAAGATGGCTGGAATATTCAACTGAAATGGAGAGCCGGCGGAGTGAGCGACGACTGATGGTGGAAGCGGCGCGGGTACTGGTTGGCTTTGCAGATCTGCTTCGCTGGCAAAGGAGGGAGCGTGTGGGTGGCTCCTGGCCTCTGGGAGGTTGAGTGTGGCGGCGCGACCTTGGAGGGACACCCAAGAAGAATCGCGAGGGCTGGGGAAGCACGGCTGCTGTTTGGGAGAGGAGGAGATGACGAAAAAGTAAAAATTAAAAATTAAAGAATTAGATCAAAAAAGAGAGGATCTGGAGGTGGAGGTGGAGGTGGTTTGGGGGTTGTTGTTTGATGATGGATCGGGGATGGAGAATATGGGTCTGGGAATGACTATGTTTTACATAATTAGTAAAAAATGTGAGGGCATATTTAGTAAGTTAAAATTCAGTTGGGTTATAACATAAATCGTGTAAACAAGATCTAGTCAACACTTGTCATATTAAGTGTTTATGTATTATTGGTACACTTCACTTCTGTAGCCTACACTCACATGAATTTATGGGCACCCAAGCATGCACCCAAACCAATACCTCATCACTCTAAGAAAGTTATTTTTTATGGAGGCCACATAAAGATTCATTATAAAAAAAAATCACTCATAATAAAGGACATAGTACCAGAAGAAGGCAAGATCTTATTCACACACCTCTTATAAAGATACAATGAAAAGAAGAGACATGAAGCAACAACAACAACCTCATGAAGTAATTATTATACCCATATATGTCCTCCTTATGCCAGGTTGGAAGACTCACAAAATTAAAGGTACGGATAAAGCTAGTGCTATAAAACTTGATGTTGGATTTTATGGTGATTTAGAGAGTGAGGATGTCAACAATGATATCATGGAGAGATTGAGAAGATATTGCATCTATGTTACTGCATACCATATTACAAGGACTAAGAGAATATGTGTGCGCAACCTTACATCTAAGGAATGCCTTGTAGCTTTTTAACTACATGCAGCGTTGGTCTCATTATTTATGGTGTGATATCTTTTAATTCATGTTACTTACATGTTTTTACTGCCTAACAGAAATTATGCAAATGTCGACGTAGAGACAATGTTTCTGAAAGATGTGGTGCCACCAACGACAACCATTGTTTGCTCACCTCATGGTTCTCTGAGCACAATTATGTAATTGATAATGTCCTTTGTGTTTTTGATAGATTGAAAACTCACCATCAATGAGAAGCATGCATGGGCTAGAAAATATGTTTGCGAGTTATCAACTAAAGTAAGGACATGTGATTTGAAGAAATCACGTATGAGATGTCCTTATTTTCTTTGGTGACTTGCGGTTGCGAACATATTTTCGTGCCCACACATACTTCCCATTGATGGTGAGTTTTCAATCTATCAAAAGCACTAAGAACATTATCAATTACATAATTGGGCTCAGAGGGAATCACGAGGTGAGAAAATAATGGTTGTGTTGGTTGCATCACATCTACTAGCATAAATACTACCTCTACGACATCTCCATACTTTTTGTTAGGCAGCAAAAGCATGTAAGTAAGATGATAGAAAAGAAAAACACACCGTAAAGAATGATACCAGCGTTCACGTTGTAAAAAAGTTGCGAGACATTTCTCAGATGCAGGGTTGCACACATATATTCTACTAGTCCTTTTAATTTTGGTGTGTAGTGACACTGATATCATATCTTCTCAACCTTCTCATGATATCACTGTTTACATCTTCATCTTGTATGTCACCATAACAATCAACATCAAGTTTTATACTTCTTTGATAGGTATCTTTTATTTTGTGAGTCTTCCAACCTGGCTCAGAGGAGGAGATAGATAGAATAATTACCTCATGAGGTTGTTGTTGTTTCTCTTCTCTTTTACATTGTCTCTTTTTAATATGTTTATGATAAATGAAGATCCTCCCTTCTTCTTTTATTACGATTTCCTCTGGTACAAGCAAAAGGGGTAAAATACAGGAGTGATATGTACCAATAGGAAAATGACATCTGGATTATTTATTAGTAATATTGTAGACTTCTTGAAACTCTGAATCAACCATGTAGATTTATTGTAATTATAAATAAACTCAAAACCTTCTGTTTTTAAAATTCAGTCCTTCTGTCACTGTGTCCCCTTCACTCGCATCCCTCTTCCACTCTTTTCTCCACCCAGAACTTCCCTTCGAACTCCAGCCACCAACTAACCTCCACCGCTGACAACAAACGTACACAAACACATTGGAATGATAAAAATTGAAATTAAAATAAACAAGGCAACAAACGTACAACAAACACACAGCACTAATGAAGTCAAAAAAGGTTTGTGACATTAATTTCAACAACGAGACATCAAGTGCCAGCTAGCTTTTTCTGGTAGAAACTTGTTGCAATGACCACTTCTCAAGCGATCTGAAACAGTAATTTGATCACCATTTAAATTTTTTGTTTTTGGGTATGTTATTGTGGGGTTTTGATCAATTGGGTGTATTTGTATGAAGTTTCATTGGTGACCCATTTGTGGATTTTGGAGTTTCATTGGTGATGTATGAGCAATCGATGCGGTGGTTATGAGAAAAAATGACGTGGTTGCTGTGTGAGCAATTCGTACGATGGCTATGAGAAAGGGATTGTACGGTGATGTGGAGGTGGTTTGGCTGAGATTGATTCTGAGTGGTTATGGGTGGTTTGGGGGTTGCTATTGATGATGGATTCGGGGTTGAGAATATGAGTTTGGGAATGACTATGTTTTACATACATAATTATTAAAAATGGTAAGGGTATATTTAGTAAACTAAAATTCAACTGGGGTCGTAATGTAAATAGTATAAAATAGATCTAGTCAACACTTGTCATATTAAGTGTTTATATATTATTGGTCCACCTCACTCCTGTAATCTACACTCACTTGAATTTATGGGCACCCAAGCATGCACCCTTTTTATGTGTGAATTTAATCTTTATAGTAAATTTTGATGTGGCTGCCAAGAGAAATCGCATTGTTGAATTTATGTTGGTAATAATGACAAACTCTTTTGAGGGGAACCACTAGATGAGAAGCAGTTGAAGGCCACCGCCTCTGTATCTCTCTAACTTCTTGTTGAGATGATAATGATGCATCAAAACCAATACCTTTCAGCCACTCTAAGAAAGTTATTCATCGTGTAGGAATAGCAGTTGTGCATCAGATTTGGAATGGGAGGAATGGTCTAATCTTTAAGGATTTGCCATTTGACTCTGCTATCATTTTTGATATGATTAGAACTAGGACTTGGGAATGGCTAAGAGCAAAAAATAGGGGGTTTTGTCATGCGGTTTCAGAATGGTATAGTGAGCCGTTGATATGCTTGTCTGACATGTAAGGTTTTCATGCTGGTTTTATTTCATTTTCTTATTGCAGAATTTTCATATGAGGAATTTGTGAGTTGGAGGCTGCTGGTGGTTGTTGTTCCTGGCAGATTTGGAAGGGGAGTTGGACTATTGATGTATTGCTTTTAGTTTCCTTGTCTCTTTTCTAGTTCTCCTTGGAGGATTATCTAGATGTTACTAGTTAATTTCTACTATTTTTCTTTCACTAGGTTTTTCCAATGGATTTTTCCTAATAAGGTTTTAATGAAACATTTTTTCTAACATCTTCCTTTCAATGAGGTGGTGATATAGTATTAGTAGTAGAAGGATCTCATGGTATTGTAATTCTCTGGCACTTGATGTGTCATTTCCTTTCTCTTTCTACTTGTATTTGGTTGAAATACATCTTGTACTTCATTTCAATACAATTTCTATTATCTATGAAAAAGAAATTGTGTAGGAACATTTTCTTACAAACATGAGACAAAAAAAAAGGTTCGTGATGAAATTAAGCATGTAAAGAAGTTTTTAAGCAGGTCGGTTCAACACCAAATGAGACTTAAAGTGAACTTTAAAGTGAGATTTTTTTATTTAAATTTTATTCTTCGAGTTTTTTGAGATGCAAAATCATTTATAAAATTATAATAATCAATTTAATTTAACATAAAACTAGTCCATTTAAACTTTGTTGAGACATGGACATTGGACACATGGTTAATCTAAAATACTCCCTCCGTTTTTTATCTTATGAAGTTTTAGCATTTGACTATTAGATTAAGGAGAAGTAATTGTATACACCCTCCGGTCACATGTATAAGCAAAAAACATTTTTTAGGTTCATTCATTTAATGAATGTATCTAGTCATTAAAACAACTACATACATTCATTAAATGAATGAACCTATAAAGTGTTTTTTGCTTATATATGTGACCGGAGGGTGTACAAAGATTTTTCTCTTTTGAACAAAAATGGCCCTAAACAAAAACAATTATGAGAACTTTTGCATTAATTACTACCCGTTACATTAAGGTAGTGCACCTAACAATATATAATTAAGTTTTGAAAAACCAAAAGTCAAAAGCTTTGGTGTGGTTTACAATAAGGGTATATGTGGAAAAAAAATATTAATTGAACTTTGAATTCTTAAAACTTCAAAAGATTTGAAATAAATCATAAGTCCTAAAACTTCAAAAGATAAAAAACGGAGGGAGTAAGATTTTCTTAATTTTATTTTTAGGAGGGCCTTTTTTACTTAGTAAAAAAAAATTGAGAGTCTTTTTCCATAGTAAAATAAGAATTTTTTTTGGCGTTTAGAGTCTTGCTTGGGTCACTTTACCCTTGGGCCGGCCCTATTTGTAAAGGGTACATGCACATGAAAGCTGCAAAATTGTTAATTTGGTTTTTTAAAACTAGAAGGAAGACAATCATGAGAGAGATACAGAACAGTGTGGAAATCAAGAAGCTAATAAGTTCTTTTATAATGGCAGAATATAATTTTAGAAGATAAAGATACAAGCCCAATATATAAAATAAAAAAAATCTCTATTGTGATTATCTTAATCATCTAAATTTGTTTACAAGCATAAAATAAATCAAAATGAAAAGAATAAACAAAATTAAAATGGGCAACTCCCGAGCTAATGCCTCACAATTCACAAACGACGTTCCAATGGCATCCACAAACAGCAAGAGGCCTAGTCCCTCGGGAGGAGTCGAAATAGAAACAAAAGGGTCTCATTGCCATGCTTAGCAAAAAAATCAGCACATATGTTGCCTTCTCTCATGGTGTGATTCAACACCACCCTCCAAGACCTCTCTAGAAGATCAATTATGTCCTAGATGAGCGAAGGATAACAATGGTGATGAGGAGGTACATACCTGGCCAACCAGAAAGCAGCCTTAGAGTCTGTTTGGCACTCCACGACATGCAAATGCAACTCCCAGACTCTACTCAAACCATGGATAATAGTAAGAAGATCAAGGTGAAGAATGTCCTAGTCATCACGGTTGCCGAAGAAGCTCTGGACACTGCTCTTTGAACCCCACATCACATGTAACACCGGCCGAAGCTACGGTGGTTGGTAGTGGAGGAGATGACAGTTGTGATAGGGAAGAAAAGAAGAAAAACACACAAAAAACAGGAAAAAACTTGACCGAGGGTAGAAAACTCAACAATGGAAAGGGGGAAAACCCTCTCAGAAAGTTAGAGGCCACCTAAAATCATAGTCCTTCCAATATTCAGACTCCCAGTACAGTAGCATAAAAATCATTATTAACCACATCCATAAATGACCAAAAAAAAATTGAAGACAGAAGTTATATTATCATACCACCATTAAGATTGAATTCATTATCTCTCACACAAAGCATGAAGAAACAAGAGGAAGCACAGATAATCTTTAATTCTAGGAGACATATGGTATACATCATTGCATCTACACGTACAAATCCGCTCATAATCATCTCCCTCATGTTTTGGATGCCCTTCAAAGAAGCCTCATTATGATATTCATGGAGTTTTCTTCCCAAAATTCTGATTTTAAGCCTTTCTGTGCTCTTTACCTCTTTCCCAACAACATTCAACAATGATGAGCACCAAAAGAATCACTTCCTTTTAGCTTAAAGAATCAACAAAAATACCCCCAAGAAAGTTGCTAAAGAAAAATGATAAATAAATGGCTATGCAATCAAATGAAAACCAATTTAAGTTATGTGCTACATAGTGATGGAAACCCAAAACAGAAAATAGAACTGAAGGAATGAAACAGTAATCAGGATTGTTTATTGATGAATTGGAAATCGTTACAGAGAAGGAAAAGCCTTTCCTAAACTGACCAGAGCCAAGCTCCTATAGGAAGCTATTGCTTCCTACTCATTACTACACGCTCAATGATTTCAGAATGCCTTCCCTACCTCTCACTACCTTCCTTATATTATGGAATGGATTACAATCCTACCTCCCCTCTCTCTCGCCAGCTCACCAGCTGTGCTGTTAGTTAGTTACTACTCCCTTTGTCCCTTTTGCCCCTTCTAGAGTATACCTTCCACTCTTTGGGCTTCGACCCCACATGGGCTAATGACTCACTTGGGCCAGCTGCTGGATCATAGTTCCTAATAATGCCGCCGTCTGAACTCACAACCTTGTCCCCAAGGTTGAAGTTTGGGTATAAACTCATGATGGTGAGGGCATCCTCCCAGGTAGCCTCCTCAGCAGTTTTGCCTTGCCATTTAATTAGTAGCTGCTGAATGGTGTCACCCTGCAACTTCACCAGGCGAGTGGCTAAAACAGTGGCGGGTGTGTCCTTGTCATCACACTCGCCCTCCAATTGATCTGGCAAATCTGCTTCTGCAGAGTAGTCCCCAATCGCCTTCTTGAGCAATGACACATGAAACACAGGATGAACTCGCGATCCTTCTGGTAAACGTAACCTGTAAGCCACCGCACCCACACGAGCCACGATAGGATAAGGCCCATAGTATCGGGCTGCCAGCTTTGCATGAACCCGGGTTACTACAGATTGTTGACGATGTGCGCGAAGCTTCACAAAGACCCATTCCCCGACAGTAAATGATTTTTCAACCCGCTTAGTGTCAGCTTGTGACTTCATTCGACCCTGGGCTCGCAAGAGTTGTGCCTTCAACTGGCGCAGAACCTCATCTCGATCAACCAATTCACGTTGCACTGCGTCAACCCTGGTCTCGCCGAGTCCCCAACGTGTGATTGCTGGGGGTTTGCGTCCATAAACAACCTCGAACGGGGTCATATGTGTGGCTGAGTGGTAAGATGTATTGAACCAATACTCAGCCCAATGGATCCAAGTTGCCCACGTTTTAGGTTGATCAGCCGAAAAACAACGCAAATACGTTTCCAAACAGCGATTTACGACTTCCGTTTGTCCATCCGATTCGGGGTGGTACGCGGAACTCATATTCAACTGTGTGCCCTGCAACCGGAAAAGCTCTTTCCAGAAATGACTCATAAATACTGGGTCCCGGTCGCTCACAATGGTTGAGGGAACTCCATGCAAACGTATGACTTCCTTGGCAAACAATTCAGCGATGCTCTTCGCAGTATAGGGGTGCTTCAGCGGAATGAAGTGACAGAATTTGGATAGGCGATCCACGACCACTAGCACTGCCTCGTATCCCCTGGATTTAGGTAGGCCAGTTATGAAATCAATCGAGAGATCTTCCCACACCTGATTTGGGATGGGTAGAGGCTGCAGCAAGCCTGCGGGCGATGAGGCCATGTACTTTTGTCTTTGGCATGTATCACAGCTACGAACAAACTCTTGCACCGTGTTCTTCATGCCTACCCAATAGATGTTGGCCGCGAGCCGCCGATAGGTGCGGAGAAATCCGGAGTGCCCGCCATGTGGGGTGGCATGAAATTCCTTTAACATCTGTGGAATTAGAGAGGAAGTATGTGACAAAACCAGCCTCCCTTTGTACAACAGAATCCCCTGCTGTAGACTGAATTCCGGATGAGTTGATGGGTCATTTTGTAACTCCATGATCACATGCTTAAGTTTTGCATCCTGCTGAACCTCTGTTGCTATCAACTGGTGATCTTCCCAGCGCGGGTACGTGCACACGGTCCTGATCTCACCATATTCCCCAACGCGCGATAGCGCATCTGCTCCCTTATTTAACTTCCCAGGTTTATAAACGATATCAAAGTCATACCCCAATAGCTTCGCGGCCCAATTCTGTTGTTCCCCAGTAATAATCTTTTGATGGAGCAACTCTTTAAGACTCTTCTGATCAGTAGACACAAGAAATTTCCGTCCCAATAAGTAAGGACGCCAATGCTGTATCGCCAAAGCTACTGCCATAAGCTCTTTCTCATAGGCGGACTTAGCGAGGTTCCGTGGTCCTAAGGCCTTGCTATAGTATGCTATGGGTTTCTTGTCTTGCATCAAAATCGCCCCGAGGCCACACCCTGACGCATCACACTCAATTAGGAATTCTTTCTCAAAATCTGGAAGTGCCAAAACAGGGGCCGTTGTGAGCTTCCCTTTTAGAGTTTCAAATGCATTTTGTGCTGCAGCTCCCCACTGAAAAGCATCTTTCTTTGTCAAATCTGTGAGTGGCCTTGCTATTTTCCCATAATCCCGAATAAATTTCCTGTAGTAACCGGTTAATCCAAGAAAACCTCTCACCCCTTTTACATTCTTGGGCACGGGCCAACTCTTGACACTCGCCACCTTGCTAGGATCAACCGCCACTCCCTGTGCTGAAATCAGGTGCCCCAAGTATTCAACTGAGTCTTGCGCAAACTGACATTTCTTCTTGTTTGCTGTCAAGTGTTGCTGTTGGAGGAGTTGTAAGACCTTCTCAAGATGCAATAGGTGCTTTTCCCAATCGCTGCTATACACTAGAATATCATCAAAAAATACAAGCACTCCCTTCCGGAGCATGGGACGAAAAACTGCGTTCATCAAACTCTGAAACGTCGATGGTGCGTTCATGAGACCGAACGGCATTACGAGGAATTCGTAGTGCCCTTCATGGGTACGAAATGCCGTTTTATGCACATCCTCTGCCCTTACGCGAACCTGATGATACCCCGACTTGAGATCAAGCTTTGAGAAAAATTTAGCACCATTCAACTCATCGAGCAGCTCTTCAATTACAGGAATGGGAAACTTATCAGGGACTGTTACCTTATTGAGTGCGCGGTAATCCACGCACATACGCCATGACTGGTCCTTCTTCTTGACCAAGAGCACTGGACTGGAGTAAGCGCTTGAGCTATGTCGTATGATGCCGGCTGACAACATCTCCTGAACCTGCCTTTCAATTTCATTTTTATGGGTATGGGGATAACGATATGGTCTGACGTTGACTGGTCCCTGCCCTTCCTTTATGTTGATACAATGCTCTTTGCCTCGACTCGGGGGTAGCCCCTCCTGAGCTTCAAACACACTGTCATACTCTTGCAACAACTTCTGCAAGCTTTCCTGTTGCGCTGCCTCTAGATGCTGACCTTTGGGAACCTCATGCCGGTGCTCCAAGAGTCCAAACGCTAGCTTGCTGTCAAGGTCAGACCTTCTCAGGATGCTTTGCAACGCCCCCATGGAACTTACGCCAGCACTAAGACCCTGTAGCCTTACCCTGTACCTGATCTAAGGAAATGAAAACAGGTACTACTGTAAGACAACAAGTGTAAAATGCAATCAGTGTATCGATTTCATAAGGACTTCAAGGTAGAACAAATGATAAAAACTATAGATAGTACCGAAGAAAACGAAAAATTGACAAACATAGAATCATTTGTAAGATAATTAAGTATCAACCAAACTACAGATTAGCAATGGCAAAAAATGAGGTTGTGCATTAAAAGAAACCAACTTATCAAATCAAATTTAAGTAAGGTACTGAACAAGCAAAATGGATCCACTGTCAGTTACTACACAAATGGATCATCCTCCTCCTCAAAAAGAAAAATCTCATATCTATCCAACACAAATTAACAAGACACACCTAATTCCAATTCAATGTTGATGATTTTTTTGCTACACACACAGTTACATTCCATCCTCATCCAAGGTGGCATCAGCAGCTTGAATGTCAAGAACAATAATCATCAAATACCCAACAGTAAATTCAACATACTTGGTCATTGTTGCTGGTGCTTCCCTTCAAAACAGAGGAACCAACTCTGAACTCTACCTCATCTTCTTCACTAGACCAGTAACTCCACAATCCCAAAATCAAATCGGAGTATAATTTGTTCTCAGAGGCTGACTTCCAACAACGGAGAGCAACCCACTCTCCTCATCATGAAACAAGTCCTCAATGACCCGAAACGCCGCATGCAACCCAACAACGACCACGCACACGATCAGCGCCACCAGCACATTGAGCCCCACGTGGGTCCACACAAGCCCGACGACGGTGACGAGGCCCAGAACGCAGAGCACGGTCCCAGCACATTGAGGACGACGAGTGGGCCGTCGCGGGAGAAGTAGAGGAAGAACCAGGCGACGAGCAGGATCAGGAAGACGATCATGGAGACGGGGTGCCACAGCAGGGTGAGGAAGATGATCAGGAGGGAAACGGCGGCGTAGTTGAAGCGGAAGTAGCTGAGGTTTCGCCGGAGGCGGATCATGGCGTCGTCGTAGGAGTAGGGGCGGGAGAGGGCGGAGATGTCGAGGAACTCGCGCCATGAGCGGGGAGTGGCGATGAGGTTGGAGGTGGATGGCGGTGGTGGTTGTGATGTGGTGGTGGTGGCGGCGGAGACCGTGCCGTAGCCACCGGTGGTAGCGGTTGACATTGGGGACGGTTAGATCTGGGAAATGTGCGTTTAGGTTTTGGTTTTGATTATTTATCAAAGACGAGAATCGATTCGGAGAGAAAGGGGATGGGCGCTTTTTTCTTTTCGTGCTATTTTCATTTTTATTTTTCCCTCCATCTCTTTTTGGGAGTATTGATTTTTTTTAGGCTTAATTCCACTTTGGGCCCCTGATGTTTTTTAAATGTGCGGTCTGCATCCCCTGGGTTTAAAATGTGCGGTCAACATCCTTCATGATTCCAGAACGATCTATTGAGACCCTTCCGTTAAGTTCCGTCAGTTGACTAAACGGAACCCACATCTTCTTCTTCTTCCCTTCAACTCAATCTTCTCACCACCGCAACAACCACCACTCAACCACCCCACCACCATCACCACTAACTTCTTCTTCTTCTTCTTCTCACCACCGCATAACCACCACTCAACCACCGCACCACCACCTCCACCCCGAAAACACTCCCCTACCAACCCCAACATTCAGATCAAACACTGAAGCACAGACAACAGTTTTTTCAGATCCACCATGCATGAATCTTCTTCTTCAATCGATGGATCCTTATCTGCAATCTTGTGTTTCTTCAAGTAAATAACCCAAATGCACTAAGCATATACCTGCAATCAACCCAGATGCAAACACCAACCCAAAAACCCAATCATTGAGTGTTTCAATTATTGAAGATGGGAATGAAACCGTAAACCCCAATCTTCACTGCGAGCAACAACGGCGCAAGCTTGGGGGTTTGGGGTTGTGGTGGGGGTGGGGGTGCGAGATTTGTTCTAGCAAACCCATATCTGTGACCACAATTCCACAAATATCTCTTCTCCCTACTCGAAGATCGAAGAGAAGAACCCAAAACCATGTTCGAATATTGCGACGAAGAATCCAGATCGTGTAGAAGAACCCGGACCGCATGTCACAAACAAGGGGAGAAAGGAGAACCCTGAATCCAGAATTGCAGGTCACTCAGAGAAAGAAGCGATTATGGCTCTGATACGTGATGATTTGAAGGAAGAATAGAAGAGAATAGAATGAAGAAGCACAACCTCTTCTCAGCCTCTCTTGGCTTACTTCTTCTTCTCCTTCCAGACGCAACTTAATTATAACAAAAAATTTGGTGCTTCTTCATTCAGATCAAACACTGAAGCTTGCTTATAATTAAGTTCGTGACAGATTATTTCCGTCACTAATTTGCTTTTTCAGAATTAATGAATTTAATAATTATGTTTTAAAAATTAAAAAATAATAATAAATGCACCGTCAGCAACTTCCGTTTAGTCAACTGACGGAACTTAACGGAAAGGCCTCAATAGATCGTTCTGGAATCATGGGGGAGCTTGGCCGCACGTTTTAAACACGGGGGGTGCAGATCGCACATTTGTGAAACATCAGGGACCTAAACTGGAATTAAGTCTTTTTTTAATTAAAAAAATGGTACAACAAAAAGAAAACACTTTCGAGCAGGATGTCAGTGACATGCTGATGAGGCTAACCAGAAACTTATAACGTTGTTTCCGCGAGTAGGGATGCCCACCAACTGAGATTTTACTTGATGTAGGAGGATTCCGACCTCTGACCTATGGGGATGGGGGGGCAGGTAAGAGCAGCTTTACATCGACCTCTACTTTTGGTTTAACCACATGAATTTCAATTAATCAATAAAAGAGTGTTAGAAATTAAAATGTTAAAATGAGCATTGTTAGCCCTACTATTTCCTCGTGTGATACATCTAAGATAGTATTTCTGAAATGGTACAAAAAATTAGACTCTCATAAGGTTTTGATAAACGAATCTTCTTATTATGGATTTAGGAACACTCATTAATCATTTGGTACTTGAAATATATAAGGCATTTAACTTTTAAGTTGTGTTTGGTTGGGGGAATATTTGAGGGAAATGTAATTTTAGAGGGTATTTCAAATCTCTTCAATTAAAATACCCTCTTTGGATATCTAATGTGGGGAATTCTCAAATTACTAGTAATTAAATGAGATATTTTACTCAATAGGATTTAGGATAATTGAAATCACCTCGAAATAGGAAGGAATTTCAAATTCTTTATCTCTCCCTTAACCCTATCTAAATTCAGTCAAAAAAATTAATCTCGGCTTAAAACCCTAAAATCGGCCATAAACTCGAAAGTCAGCCAAAAACTCAAAAATCGGCCCAAAACCCTAAAAATTGGCCCGACACTCAAAAATCGGCCGAAAATCTAGAATTTGGTCCAAAACCCTAAAAATCGGCCCGACTCTAAAAAATCGGCCGAAAACTCGAAAGTTAGCACAAAATCCTATAAAGTAGCCGATTACCCTAAGAATCGGCCGAAAACATGAAAGTCGACCCGAAACTCAAAAATCAACCAAAAACCCTAAAATCGGCCGAAAACTCAAAAATCGACTCAAAACCCTAAAAATCGGCCGATAATCCTAAAAATCGGGCGAAAACGTGAAAGTCGGCCAGAAACTCAAAAATAGACCCAAAACACTAAAATCGGCCAAAAACCTGAAAATCGGCCCAAAACACTAAAAATGGGTCGAACTCTCCAAAATCGGCCGAAAACTCAAAATTCGGCACAAAACCCTAAAAATCGGCTGAAACGTGAAAGTCGGCCCAAAACTCAAAAATCAGCCGAAAACTCAAAATCGGCTGAAAACTCAAAATCGGTCGAAAACCCGAAATGTCGGTCAATTTTTGCGTGTTGGGCCAATTTTTAGGGTTTTGTGCCGACTTTTGAGTTTTCTGCCTATTTTTAGGGTTTTGGGCCGCTTTTTAGGGTTTTGTGTCGACTTTTGAGTTTTTGGCCGATTTTTTAGAGTCTGGCCGATTTTTAGGGTTTTCAGCCGACTTTCGATTTTTCGGCCACTTATTAGGGTTTTGTGTCAACTTTTAAGTTTTCGGTCGATTTTTGAGAGTCAGACTGATTTTTAGGGTTTTCGACCGACTTTGGGGTTTTCGGCCGATTATATTAAGATAAAAAAAATTAAATAAAGAAAATTCAATTATATTACCCAAACAAAGAATTTTACAATTGAGGGAATTTCACCATTTTATCAAAACAATAAAATTTGAAATTCAAGGGAATTCAATTGAATCAATTGAATTCTCATTCAATTGAATTCCCTAGCATTTAAAATCCCTTGAATTTCTACAATCCCTCATCCAAACACAATCTTAGGTTACTATGTTGTTGGATGTGCTGGGAGCCAGAAAAAAGTGTGGACTTAAGATTTTACTCTTTCTTGTCTAATTTGGGTTTCCAATTGATAAATCTAATACACGCATGATTTGTTATAGGTGTCATTGCTCAAAGAAAAGCTAGGATTTGATGATGCTTTCAATTACAAGGAAGAAGCAGATCTACACTCCACTCTTAGAAGGTTTGTTACTCATGACAGACTTTGAAGCATGTGTACTCTAAAATCAAAATTCAAAATTTATCCGTCTTTAATAGAACCTCAAAATTAGTGATTTTAAATCTATATCGTTTATTTAAGTGAGTTGGCGTAGTAATTGTCATTCACCACTTCGTTCCTTAAGTATATGGTTGTCTCTTAAACAAGTGGTTGGAGATTCGATTGCCAACTTTTGTGAATGGAAAAAAGTTATTAGCCAACCCTACCGCTTAGTGCGTTGATTGTGGCCCGTGGAACGATAAATTAGTCACATGCTTACTGGATGTGATGACACCTTAGTGAAAGATAAAAAAAAATTGTTTTTGTTTGATGCAATAGTTTGGTTTGTTTTTTAGGTACTTTCCTGATGGAATCGACATATATTTCGACAACGTTGGGGGTAAGAAGCTAGAAGCAGCGATTGGTAATATGAAAGCATTTGGTAGAGTGGTTGCATGTGGTATAATCTCTCAATATACAAATGTTGGAAAGAGAGCTTCACCAAGCATGCTTGACATTGTCTACAAGAAAATCACTATCAAAGGATTTTTAGCTCCTGACTTCATGAATGATTTTGCTAACTTTTTGGCACAAACATCAAATTACCTTCGTTATGGAAAGTTACATGTGATTGAAGACATATCAACTGGTGTGGAGAGCGTCCCCTCTGCTTTTGTTGGGCTGTTTAAGGGAGATAATGTTGGAAAGAAAATTGTAAGTTTAACAAAAGAGTGATCAGGTGATTAATTAGAAAATGAGTGAGACTACAATATTATTCGTTTCACATCTATGAATGTAGTGGGTGATGAATTTTATTTTTTAGAACAAGATTCTTGTTATAAAAAAGTTGCTTTTAAAGGGGTTGTAAAAGCTTAATAAAATTATTTAATATGAGTTATAGCACGTGTGCCAATTCGGCTCACATAGAAGTTGAATTGAAAAGAAAAAAAACACTCACAATTATTATGTTACAAGTAGGTTCTAGGCTTCTTGCTAAGTTGGGGCGGGTTGAACCAATATGGCAGTGGCGGCGGGGGAGGTGGTTGTGACGGTAGTGGTGGTGTTGGGTCATGGTGGTATGTAGTGGTAGCATCGATGACAATGGTGTGGTTGAGGTGGTGGAGGTGGCGGTGGTGGTGGAAGGTGATGGTGGTGGCAATGGTGGGTGGTGGTGGCTGTAGTGGCAGTGACGATAGCGATGACGACAACGACAGTAGTGACAGTGGTGGTGACGAAGGTCGTGGTGGTAGTAATGGTGAAGGGTTGTGGCTTATACATCACACTTTTATCATGCCTTATCCATCATTATAAGATGAATTAAATAATTCATCATTTTAATGTATAAGAGATGATTGATGTATAAGCTTATACAATACAATGTTAACACCAAACAATGTATAAGTCTATAATGTATTGTATAAGCTTATACTATCATATGCATAATATGGTGTATCAAACGAGCTCTAAGATTATGATGGAACCTTATTGAGAATCATGGATCTTCGGGATCAACATTTAATCTTGTTGGGCTTGGTGGGCCTATGTGATTTAACATGAAGCCCAAATGTGTCATATGTGCCAATAGTTGCTAGTTTCAAGTTATACTCTTACAAATAGACTTAATTTTCTTATTCAAAAAAAAAAAAAGACTTAATTTTCTATATTTTGATTTTTAATTTCTCCCGCACCAAAGCAATAGATGATAAGATGAGAGAGATAGAAATAAAAAGAGGTGGAAATGAAGTGTTTAAAAAATGAGGTGTGTATATATCATTAGTCGGAAATTGTTCTGGGAATGAACATTGAGGAAAGGTATAGTACCTAAGGGTAGAGAGATTGTGCTAGCGAGAGAGAATGAGAGAGAGAATGCTGAATTTCATGTGTTATTTCATCCAATGAGCCAAAGTCCCTTACAATTGATGACTACCTCCTATTTATAGGGCTTGAGTACTACCTATTGGGCTGATTGGGCCTCCGGAGTCGAGGCCCAACCCAAGGCCAAACTCTTGCTCTTTGGCGAGCTAACCCCTGGGCGTTGCCCCTCTAGGGGCTCGCCCAGTCCACAAGTCCACAAGACACCGAGCGCGAAGTATGGGAGCTGAGTGTGTCTTTTAAATGTCTTTACATGTATCCCATAATGCACCGGGATCTAAGCTGCCAACATGGCTTGAGAAAGAATAAATAAGCTATATCGCCAACATGGCGTAGATGAAAGGAAACAAGCATTTTTGGTCTTGGTGATCAACCTAAACCGGCGAGTCCACAAGTCCACCAGCGGCGAGGGCGATCACTTCATGCCGGCGAGTCCACAAGCCCACCAGCGGCGAGGGCGATCGCTTCATGCCGGCGAGTCCACAAGCCCACAAACGGCGAGAGCGAGAGCGATCACTCCGTACCGGCAATTGGTTGAAACGGGTGAGCGATCATTCCCCGATGAGAAAGGTGGCGTGTACTGACCAGGTACTGATCACCCCAGCGTCGGCTGGCGATGTCCCTGGCGAGCGACTAAACTTTAATGCTAGTATTACTTGTTAGGCGGTGGCGTTTGGCTTCTATGATGGCGAGGTCCTTCGCGCTTCCTCTTATTTCAAAATCCTTCAAATCCTTAACTGCTCCACGTGACGCGTCAGCTACATCAGTTTTCCTCTTTCTCCGGAACCGTCACTTCACTTTTCATAATTGTCCCATCACGCGCAGTAACTCCCCATTACATCCCATCATGCGCAATAACTCCCCATTACACGCAACCTACTTCCCCAAAAAACCATCATGACTTCCAACCTTCCACACGCGTCCAACACGCGTCACTCTTCCAGCCTCCCCCCTCTCCCTATAAAACCCTTCCTTCCCTACAATCATCCCTTTCCGAAACCTCTCTTCACATCCCTAATCGCTTACCAAACCCCCTCTGCCAACTTCCGTTCCGGAGCCGTCGCTTATCACCCTTTCCGCTACCCACTCTTCACATCTTACTCCGGTGAGTCCTACTGCCCTCATCTTTGCATCATATACATACTCATATTTTCCTTTCTTTCATTTCGCTGTCTTCTAAAAATGGCTTCAAATCCTACCTCCCCTAACCACTCCTCTTCCTCCTCCGGAAGCGATCCTGACTCCACCGCCGCCGGCGGCCTTCGTTTAGAGGTCCCAGAGATCCCTCCTTACCGACTAAAAACCTTCGCCACTCTGCCCCTTCCTGTCCAAAGAGCCCCCACCCACGAGGCTATAGACCAACCTTCCATTTTCCAGGATAGCGATCTCATTGTGCAATTCGTGAGCTCCCTGGGTGGTTTGTCTAATGACGATGAGCTTAACGCCAAACTCAGGATCTGGATCTACAGTTCTGAGGATCGCCCCTGGCTCCATAAGCTAAACGGCGACGTAAAGAGATCCCACTTTTTCTTTGCATACGAATACATGTTTAGCGAGCTCGGAATCAGGCTTCCTTTCTCGCCCTTTGTCCAAACCGTCCTCCGCGACATCAATGCGGCTCCCTGCCAACTTCACCCCAACGCCTGGGCCTTCATTCGGTGCTTTGAAATCTTATGCGCCGCGGTTGGCATCGCCCCATCGCCTACCAGTTTCTTCTACCTCTACGACGTCGACCCCAAGTCCATAAAAAACAGAGGATGGATTTCCTTAAAGGCCCGGGCCGGCCGGAAGTGCCTGCATCCCCACAAAAGTAACGCGAAGTCCTCCTTCGCGCGGAAGTACTTTCGTGTGGCGGTTCACCCCGCCTACCCCGAGGCCTTCACCCTTAGGGACGGGACCGCCCTTTTCCCTCTTTACTGGACGGAGAAGCCCAATAGGATTACCGATCCTTCAGAGGAGTCTTTGTCTGCCAACGACAAAGCCTTTCTGAATCTCCTTGCCCCGCTTCCCATCCTTGATTGCACAACAGTCCTTGAGGGCGCTGGCCTCTCAAGAACTCCCAAATACTTAGGTTATCCATAGCTTACTTCTATTATCGACATTTTCTTTCTCGTCTCCTATGTTGTCACTGATCCTCTTTTTTTTTATTGTTGCAGAAGATATGAACTTCACGAATGCCGAGCTCTTGAAGGCCCGCGAGAGGAGAATGGCTCGCTTTTCCCCAAAGTTCAACGCTGAGGGCGACGTGAAAAAGCGGGGCGGTGCCGAGAACCAAGCTGAGGGCGCCAAAGCCCCCAAGAGAAGAAAATTGGCCAAAGTCTCCTCCGTCGCCGGCCCTTCCAACCCCGGCGCTCAGCCCAACACTGCCGCTGCGCCCAAAGGCAAAAATGTCACCGAAGCCTCCGCCGCCGCAGCTACCGAGACAACCACCGTCCCGGCCCCCAAATCTGCTACCGCGGACGTGGCCTCCGCAGTCGCCGCCAAGTCCACCACTGTAGGTGCCACAGCCGCCTCCACCGGTGCTACAACTACCTCTGCTGATCAGCCACCAACCGCTGACACAACCGCCAACATCTCTCAATCCTCAGCTGTTGAGAAACCCGTCGCCGTTAATGCTACAACAGCTGCCGCGTCGTCCGATGCTCCTACCGGGAAGAAAGGAAAAGAAAATGAAACCCCCCAGTCTCCTCCTCGCCAGGATGCACCTCCTAGCCCCCCCCCCCCAACAGATGATGGGCGCTCCGCGTCTTCTCCACCTCGCCGCGAAGAGGGACCTTCTCCTGATGCCGCCGCTACCTCTGAAGCGACCCAGATCGAGCAAGCTCCTGGTAAAGAGGGCGGTTCCTCCAGCTACTACAACATGCTTCCCAACGCCATTGAACCTTCAGAATTCTTGCTTACCGGCCTCAACCGTGAAGTCATAGAGAAAGAAGTTTTGAGCCGGGGTATTGATGAAGCCAAGGAGGAAACCCTTGCTTGTCTTCTACGTGCTGGGTGTATTTTTGCCCATGCGTTTGAGAAGTTCAACGCCGCCACCGTTGAAGCTGAGCGGTTGAAGGCCGAGAGTGCTAAGTATCAAGAAGCCGCCGCTGCTTGGGAAAAGCGCTTCGACAAACTGGCGACGCAGGCAGGAAAAGACAAAGTTCATGCCGACAAGTTGATTGGCACGGCGGGGATTAAAATCGGCGAACTGGAGGATCAGCTGGCGCTGATGAAGGAAGAAGCGGATGATCTTGATGCAAGTCTTCAAGCTTGCAAAAAGGAAAAAGAGCAAGCTGAGAAGGACCTGATCGCCAGAGGCGAGGCGCTGGTTGCTAAGGAGTCAGAGCTCGCCATATTGCGCGCTGAGCTGGAGTTAGTGAAGAAGGCGCTGGCGGAGCAAGAGAAAAAGTCTGCTGAGTCCTTGGCCTTGGCGAAGTCTGACATGGAGGCGGTGATGCAGGCCACGTCCGAGGAGATCAAGAAAGCGACCAAAGCTCATGCTGAGGCCCTCGCCACGAAAGATGCTGAGATTGCTTCCCAACTGGCAAAGATCAAAGGGCTAGAGGACGAGCTGGCGGCGGAGAAAACCAAAGCCACTGAGGCGAGGGAACAAGCCGCTGACATTGCTCTTGACAATCGCGAGCGCGGCTTCTACCTTGCCAAAGATCAGGCCCAACATTTGTACCCGAACTTTGATTTCAGCGCTATGGGAGTGATGAAAGAGATAACCGCTGAAGGACTGGTTGGTCCTGACGATCCTCCCCTGATTGACCAACACCTCTGGATGGCGACTGAAGAAGAAGAAGAAGAGGAAGAAGAAGAAATAGGAGAAAAAGACAGAAACAGTGAATAATGTAATTTTAATGTCACTTAGCCTTTTCCGCCCTCTTGTAATGCACTTTTCCGCCATTCATATATATAAGCAACCTTTCGCCATAGCCTTTATATCGCTGTTGGATATTTTGTACATCATGTTGGAATGCTTTCGCCAAATATTCATTCGCCGACCTTATATCTTGCGCTATTTTTTCACGCGTCATGTGATTGAATTACGCCTAACGATTCTGTGCGTTAATTTTAACTAGGACTTGTTGCTTGGTATTTCCCCACCAATACTTTAACATTTTCCACAAAGGGATAAATGGCCTCCATTCTTGAGGGCTTCGCCCGGGGCTTTGCCCGCTCGGGACTAACAATGCTTAGGTCCCAATGGCCATTTGGGGGTCCCAAGACTTTTGCCTAGTTAACGGTGCTCGTCGTATTCTGGCGAGACTTACCCAGCACATCGTTTACGGGACCGGCGATCACATCAGACTTTCCGGGGGGTGATTCCCAGGCGTCAAAGGCCATTTGTGGAATCGCCGCCACCATCAGGGTTCCAGCAGGCCCCTTTGGGGATCAAGCTTGTCCCACTTAGTGATCGCCGTAATTCTTTATGTCGATCGGCAATTCCGATCGTCAGGGAATCCCTGGAATTTTTGGACACGAATTTCATGAATTTTCATTTTATTTTATTGATGGAGCGCCTCATTAAAAAACTCCTTTCGGAGAAAAAGAGCACGCTTTGTTATAGCAATACATTGGAGAATTTGAAGACACTTTTCAGAAAAATTTAAAGGATATCCAGCTTCGGCGACTCCGCCTTGTTCACTTTCTCGCCTGCGATCAACTATAATAGTAGCGCAAGCTCAGACCATTGAACGACCTGGGTAACCGCCTTCCATCAAGCTCTTCCAAGTGATAGGCCCCGGTACCGAGAACTTTGACAATGCGATAGGGCCCTTCCCAGTTGGGAGTCAGCTTGTTTCCCGGGGCTCCTGATCGCCACTTGAGGACCAGGTCGCCGACCTGCATATCTCGGACGCGAACCCTGCTGTTGTACTTGGCTGCCACGCGTTGCTTCATCGCCGTTTCCCGAATGTGCGCCTCGTCACGCGTTTCTGCCAAAAGGATCAGCTCCATCGCCATGTTGGCCTGATTTTCCCCTTCAAAATCTGGTTGAGTCCGCCATGTAAAATTGTCAATTTCCACCGGCAACATGGCATCTACCCCATAGGTCATTCTAAAGGGGGTTTCCCTTGTAGTAGATTGCACAGTGGTGTTGTACGACCACAGCACCACCGGAAGTTCATCCAGCCAAGCTCCCTTAGCCTCCTCAAGCTGTCGCCTTAGTCCACGTAGGATTACCCTGTTTGCAGATTCCACTTGCCCGTTCGTCTGCGGATGCTCTACAGAGGCGAACCTCATCTGTATGCCCATTTCCTTGCAAAATTCCCTTGTTTGGCTGCTTGAAAACTGGGTCCCGTTGTCGGATACGATCGCCCTTGGGATCCCGAACCTGCAAACAATACGCTTCCAGTAGAAATTGACTATCTTCGCAGAAGTAATCTTGGCCAGGGGCTCGGCCTCAATCCACTTAGTGAAGTAGTCCACCGCTACTAATATAAACTTCATTTGCGCCCTGGCGGTCGGAAAAGGTCCAACTAAGTCCACACCCCACATGGCGAAAGGCCATGGGGCGCTCATCGTTACCAACTCTTTTGGCGGTGCCTTAGACAAATCCGCAAACACTTGACATTTCTTGCATCGCCTCACGAAGTCCATACAATCTTTCCTGAGGGTGGGCCAGTAGAAACCCGCCCTCAACACCTTGCAAGCCAAAGACCTTCCCCCGATGTGGCTCGCACACACTCCTTCATGTACCTCAGACATTATCGCCTCGTACTTCTCTGGCGGTACACATTTTAACAACGGCGTTGAAAAACCATGGCGATACAAGTGTCCGTCAATGAGAGTATAGTGGCTCGCCTCCCGCCGTTGTTCCTTCGTGCATTGCTCCACTTCCGCCGGGTCCCCCGCCAAGATAGATATTATGGGACCCATCCATGTCGCCCCTCTGTTTACACATGCCATGAGCTCGCCTTCAATGCTTGGGTACGCCAGCGTTTCCTGAATCACACTTTTGTTGTTGCCGGGCTTCCGTGTACTTGCCAATTTGGCCAGCGCGTCCGCCCGCTGATTTTCTGCCCGAGGAACATACTCTACCACGACCTCTTGAAAAAGTGTCATCAAATATCGCACCCGCTCGACGTACTTGATCAGATTGGGATCTTTGACCTGGAAAGTTCCCTTCACTTGATTTTCCACCAATTGCGAGTCCGTTCTTATCAACAAACTCCCGATCTTCACTTCCCGCGCCAACTTCAATCCGGCGATGAGAGATTCATATTCAGCCTGGTTGTTCGTTGCTTTGAACTCGAATTTCAACGATTGCTCCAATACTAGTTCCCCCGGCCCTTCTAACGTTACTCCCGGGCCACTGCCACTACTATTGGAGGATCCATCCACGAAGAGAGTCCACTGAGTGTCCACTCTTTCAAACCGATCTGGAGTCAACTCGACCACAAAATCAGCTAGTGACTGCGCACCAACCGCGCCCCGCTTATCATATTGTAACCCGTACTCCGACAATTCAACCGACCAGGCGACCAATCTACCTGACAAATCCGGTTTTTGTAACACTTGTCTCAAGGGCAAATCCGTCCGCACCTTCACTGGGAAACTCTGAAAATAAGGTCTCAACCGCCGGGCAGTGACGAGGACCGCCAACGCTGCCTTCTCAATCTTCTGGTATCTGACCTCCGCGCCCTGGAGTGTATGACTAACAAAATAAACAATTCGATGCTCGCCATCTATCTCCTGTAGTATCACCGAACTCAGAGCGCTATCACTCACAGCAAGATACAAGTGCAGCGGGTGTCCCTGTATTGGTTTTTACAAAATTGGCGGTGATGGCAGGAGCTCCTTGAGGCGAACAAAAGCTTCCTCACACTCCACCGTCCACTCAAATGCAACATTCTTGCGAAGACACTTGAAAAAAGGGAAAGATCTGTCACCAGATTTAGGAAGAAACCGAGATAAAGCTGCTATTCGCCCTGTTAAACGTTGGACCTCTTTCACATTAGAAGGGCTTTTCATCTGCTGAATCGCCTTGCATTTATCTGGGTTTATCTCTATTCCTCTGGATGTGAGCATGAATCTTAAAAACTTGCCACCCTGAACACCAAAAGAGCATTTCTCCGGGTTGAGGCGCATATTGTGCTTTCTTATCTCGCCAAATGCTTCCTCCAGATCTTGATGATGGTCCAAACCATGTACTGATTTAACAATCATATCATCAACGTAAACCTCCATGTTTCTTCCCACCTGCCCAGCAAACACCCTATCCATCAATCTTTGGTAGGTCGCCCCAGCATTCTTTAGTCCAAACGGCATGGTGCGATAGCAATAATTGACTCTGGCGGTCATGAAAGCTGTTTTGTCCTCGTCTGCCGGGTGCATGCGGATTTGATGATAGCCAGAATAAGCATCCATCAAGCTAAGCAGTTCGTTGCCCGAGGCACCATCAACGAGACTATCAATGCTGGGAAGGGGATACGAATCCTTTGGACATGCTTTGTTTAAGTCTGTGTAATCCACGCACATCCGCCATTTCCCGTTCGCCTTCTTTACCATTACGACGTTCGCCAACCACGTCGGATATTTCACTTCCCTGATGAATTCTGCCGTCAGCAGCTTGTCAACTTCCTGTTGCACTGCCTTCCCCTTGTCGCCACCCAAGCGCCTCCTGAGTTGTGAAACTGGCTTGACACTTGGATTCAATGCTAACCGATGGCAGATGAAGTTTGGATCAATTTCGGGCATGTCTTTGCAGCTCCAAGCAAACAAATCTAGGTTCTCCCCAAGGAGCTTTGTCAGGCGCGTCTCCTGTTCGTCCGTCAGTCTGGTCCCAATCTTCAAAGTGCGATCGCCAAACTTTAGCGCCTTTGTTTCCTCGATTGGCGTGGGCCTGTTTACCCGCCCCTCGCCACGTGGTTCAAGATTTTCATCCGAAGCTTCAATTTCATAACATCTATGACCGACCAACGCACTTTTCTTGCCGTACAAGTTAAGGCAGTTATTATAACATTCCCTCGCCATCTTCTGGTCCACCTTCAGCTTTCCAACCTTTTCACTGCTTAGCGGATACTTGACCGCCAAGTGGGCTGTTGAGATTACAGCACAAAGGCGATTCAATGTATTTCGCCCGATGATGACATTGTAAGATGCCACCACCTGGAGAACCAGATATCTTACCTTCAAAACCCTGGCACACTCATCTTCCCCGAATATTGTGTCTAGATCAATGTATCCTCGCACCATCACTTGCTCACCTGCAAAACCCACCAGGGTTCCCGCATACGGAGTTAGATCATTGTCAGTTAGTCCCAACTTGTCGAATGCGTCACCGTAGATAATATAAGCCGAACTACCCTGATCCAGAAGTACCCTTCTGACGTTGAAACTATTCAACCTTAATTGCACCACTATCGGGTCGTCCTTGTGGGGTTTTATCCCCTCAAAGTCTGCCATCGAGATTGTGATGTCAGGGTGCACGAATCCGAAAGCAACTTCATGAACCGAATTAACTGCACGAACATGACGCTTTCGCGCCGCATGGGTGTCGCCACCGCCGCCAAATCCTCCGGCGATGGTGTTTATGGTCCCTACGGGCGGTCTTGAGAGTTGAGCGAACGTGTCATCGGCCCCTTTTGTGGCGATAGCCGCTGATTCTTGCTTCTTCTTTCCCTTATTGTCCGTTCGTTCCTCCTCTCGCTTATGCGCTTTGTTTTGATCGCCACCGTTGCGCCACGGACCTTGGCGATTTCCTTGATATCCCGCCCGAATCAACTTATCAATCTCCCGCTGCAAAGTCCAACAGTCGTCCGTATCGTGCCCGGCGGACCGATGGAACTCACACCACTTCTTGGGATTGGCATCCCGTGGCTGATATTTTGGGGCCTCCGGCTCATCCACTAGATTTGCGTCCCTCGCCCCTCGGAGCATATCCGATAAATTTGTGTTCATCACCATCCCAGTCTCCTCCCGCTGGCGATGAGACTTAGATTGCCAAGGCCGGCGTTGTTCATAATCATCGCGCCGTGGATACAACTGTTCCTTGGTCGGTTTGAATACCGCCTTCCCCTTATCTGGTCTCTGCTGCTTGCCATCCCCCTTATCTTCGCCGTTCTTATCTTTTTTCGCGCGCTTGGGTGACGTGTCGCCTTTTTCCAGTTTCGCGCGCTTTCTTTTGAAAGCATCGTCCTCTTCGTCTAAGATATAAGTGCTGGCTCGAGCACGCATCTCTTCCATCGAACGTCCCGGCTTGCGTGTCAACTTGCTGTTCAACCCTCCCGGTAACAAACCATTCTTGAATGCCAGAGCACAAGCTCGAGGTTCTTCGTCTTCTACCTTAACCGATGCAGCGCTGTACCGTGCCATGTATTCCTTCAGTGACTCTCCATCTTGTTGGCGAATGTTGTACAGGTCATTGATTGTTACCGGCTGATTCTTATTCGCCGAGAATTGTACCAGAAACTTGGATGAAAAGTCTCTGAAATTCGAAATCGATCCGCGCGGCAAAGTCGTGAACCATGCCATCGCCGTTGACTTGAACGTCGATGGAAACATCCTGCACTTCACCGCATCCGATGCCGCAATTATCACCATCTTAGTGTTGAAATACAGTAGATGATCCTTCGGATCAGAATCTCCACTGTAGGAATCCAGAACTAACGTTTTCATATTATCCGGAATTGCCACACTCTCAACGTCCTCCGAGAATGGACGGAACTCGGCTACAGAATCCGCCTCCCTGCTTCCATCATCCTGTTGCCCGCGGCGATAGAAATCTAACTGAGCTTGTAGATGCTCATTCCGCTGCTGGATGTTGCCAATGCTGCGCATCATATGGCGCCATTGCTCCTGTGTCACCGCCGGTTGTTGCTCCGGAGCAGGTGAATTCTCTGGTGAGCGCTCCAGAGATCCGACCTGCGAAGGCGACGGAGGAGGTGGTGGTGATGGAGGAGGAGAAGGCGGATGTACCCCCGCCGTTCATATCGGAGAATCCAGGACAACTCGATGAGGCCGCCGAGGCGGCGAAATTCGCTGTCGCACTGGTGAATGATGCTGCCTCCTGCGTCGAGTCTCCATCCACACTAGGAATGACGCAAACCCGATCGGAAAACGAACACCGGTCACAGAATCAAAATCAGAAAACCAGAGAATTGCCTAATCGCAATCAGAGATAACTTCCTGCACAATCAATCCACGTGAATGGGAGTAGAAAGTTTACAGTCCCCACAGACGGCGCCAAATGTTCTGGGAATGAACATTGAGGAAAGGTATAGTACCTAAGGGTAGAGAGATTGTGCTAGCGAGAGAGAATGAGAGAGAGAATGAGAGAGAGAATGCTGAATTTCATGTGTTATTTCATCCAATGAGCCAAAGTCCCTTACAATTGATGACTACCTCCTATTTATAGGGCTTGAGTACTACCTATTGGGCTGATTGGGCCTCCGGAGTCGAGGCCCAACCCAAGGCCAAACTCTTGCTCTTTGGCGAGCTAACCCCTGGGCGTTGCCCCTCTAGTGGCTCGCCCAGTCCAGAAATGAAGTGTTTAAAAAATGAGGGGGTATATATCATTACTCTTCTTGGAACTATGCAAACTTTTGTCGAATTAAGATAAGGAAATCTCAGGTGTTTAAGGTTCTGCGTTCACCTAGGATTTTGATTTTGTCCAATAGTGCACTCCCCTTATCACTTGTAAATTAAATGTCTTCTTTTGCGGAGAACTAGTTCTCCATGATCAGATGATTTGCTACTTTAATTAATTAGAGGAGCAATTAGCTAAAACAAATACAATTCATGCTCGAAGCTCTCTGCTCTCTGTTTCCTAAATTTGGAAATGTATTAAATTATATATAAATGCACATAGAGAGAGGCACAGCAACAGAGAACAAAGGCTGAACTGAAAGGTGATTAACAAAAATGGAGGTGACCAACAAATACATAGTGATAAAGCATCACATTGAAGATGCGCCAAAAGAGTCACATTTTGAGCTCAAAACTGAGGTTTTTTCTCTCACAGTTGAACCAGGATCTGATGATATCATCATCAAGAATCTGTATATCTCAATAGATCCTTACATGATCAATCGCATGAAGAGCTATAGCGGTTCCCATAGTGCTATAAGCTTCTTCACGCCCATAACTCCTGGCAAGGTAATTATTGTTTTCAAGTACAATTGCACCTAGCTGAAAACTGCTAACAGCAGAAGTAGAAATTGATTTATATCACAATTGATTCTAAAGTTAGAATCAATTTTAATTCTGTGAACAGCTTTTAAGTGATAGAATTGATTCTGAGAACAAATAAACTGATCCGTTATTAATCTTTGATAATTTGTCTTATCTGGGCTTGTGTTTGACACTTTCCAGGCTATTGATGGTGTTGCTACTGGAAAAGTTGTGGCATCTGGGAATCCCAAGTTTGAGAAAGATGATTTGGTTATGGGAGTCTTCAATTGGGCAGAGTACAGTTTGGTTAAGGAAGGAAGCATCATAAACAAATTAAATTCCTCTGAATTTCCACTCACTTATCATCTAGGAGTTCTGGGTAATTCTTAGTGATAAAAGCTTGGATATAAATTTGTCTTTTCTTATATTTTCTTCTATATGCTGTTCATTTAAATATATTAAGATTATTTCATAAAAAATGAATACAAAGGTTTGTACTAAATACATTTCCAAATTAAAAAGATAGAAATATACCACTTACAAGTTACAAGTGAAATGGAATTGCATTGAGCTTGCAAGCTGCATGTGCTAGCAAGTAGGAAGCTCGTTATACAATATACTTTCTCTCAAGGTCACTTCAAGCATATTTGGATCAATTTTTCTTGCATAACAATTAATTCTGAAACCAGAAGTTAAATTCTGTCTTCAAAATTAATTGTAGAAGAGTTGAATACCGCAGCTGATTTCTTATCCCAGGAAGCTTTTAGGGAGTGCTCTTTGAGTCGTGTTTGGAAGCTTCCTCCATCGGATGTTATTGAGTCTTTGTGTCTTGATGTGCTAGTTTAGGTGCTTTGGTCTTTAGCATTCCTCTTGTAAACAAAACAAAAAATGTACTAGAAGCATTTTGGCAAAGCTAAATGACCACTAAATGAGTTTCTATGGCAAGTGGCAACTTCTGTTTTCTACATATAGCTTATGTTTGGAGAATACATATAATTTTTTGTTCACTCTTTATTGTAGGCTTTAGTGGATTGTCAGCATATGGGGGATTTTTCGAACTGGGAAGACCCAAAAGTGGTGAAAAGGTATTTGTTTCAGCAGCCTCTGGATCTGTTGGAAATTTGGTGGGGCAATATGCAAAACTCTTAGGTTGCTATGTTGTTGGATGTGCTGGGAGCCAGAAAAAGGTGTGGTGGGACTTAAGATTTTACTCTATCTTCCCTAATTCTGGTTTCCAATTGATAAATCTAATCCATGACTGATTTGTTATAGGTGTCATTGCTCAAAGAAAAGCTAGGATTTGATGATGCTTTCAATTACAAGGAAGTAGCAGATTTAAACTCCACTCTTAGAAGGTTTGTGATTCATGACAGACTTTGAAGCATGTGAACTCTAAAATCAAAATTTATCCATTGGCGTAGTGATTGTGATTTAGCTGCTCGTCTCTTAATCAATCAGTTGTCTCTACACCATGTGGTTGGGGGTTTGATTGTCAACTTTTATGAATGGAAAAAAAATATTGTTTAGTGCGTTGATTGTGGCCCATGGAACGAGGGATTAGTCTCACTCCGACTAGCTATAAAATAAAGACAAGAAAAATATTAATTATTTTTGTTCAATGCAATAGTTTATTTTGTATTTCAGGTACTTTCCTGATGGAATCGACATATATTTCGACAACGTTGGAGGTGAGATGCTAGAAGCAGCGATTTGTAATATGAAAGCATTTGGTAGAGTGGTTGTTTGTGGGGTAATCTCTCATTATACAGATATTGGAAAAAGAGCTTCACCAAGCATGATTGACATTGTTTACAATAGAATCACTATCAAAGGATTTTTAGCTAGTGACTTCATGAATGATTTTGCCAACTTTTTAGCAAAAACATCAAATTACCTTCGTTCTGAAAAGTTACATGTGATTGAAGACATATCAACTGGTGTGGAGAGCGTCCCCTCTGCTTTTATTGGACTCTTTAACGGAGATAACATTGGAAAGAAAATTGTATGTTTAGCAAAAGAGTGATCCTGGGATTAGTGAAAAAATGAGTGAGAAAGACTACAATATTAATCATTTCACCTCTATGAATGTAGTATGTAATGAATTTTATCTTTTTTTTTTAACGTGGATGAATTTTATCTTTGAGAATAAGATTCTTGAAAAACTTGTATTAAAGTTTTGTAAGAACTTCATAAGTTCATTTAATATGAGTTATGGGTTGTGCGACAATTCGGCTCAAATAGAAGTCGAATTGCCAAAAAAGAAAAAAAAAACACTCACCATTATTATGTTACAAGTAGGTTCTAGGCTTCTAACTAAGTTCGGGTGGGTCGAACCAACTTTTTGTTTTTTTTCCTTAGCCACGATTTTCTATTTTTTTTTATCTATTTAATAATTATTTTTATTTTATTACATTTTATATATGAACTTTTTAATATTTTTAATTAGATGAGTCAACTCAACCCACCAACCCTAAGTGAGTCGAGTCAGATCAACTATTTTTTTAACTCATTAAAATGTGAGTTATGAGAGATTGATTCACTTTTTTATGAACTTATGATGGACTAAATTGAGCGAATAAGAATAGCTCACTCAAATAGCTTTTTAGTAAAATAGAGTGTCATACTCATATTTGTCTTAAGTTGATTGAATATACATATAATCTTTCTTGCTTAGTTTCTCTGTTTTATGCATTTCTCTAGCTTGTGTTATCTTGCGATGGTTGAATCAACAATCTTCCAGAAACCAAATTAAAAAAAAAATCTTTTAAAAATGTTAGACATTCTAGTTGCTTGAGCATACTTTTGATGGAGAAGATAAGTGAGAAAGAACTTAATGAGAAACAAAACTCCACGCTCGTTTTGAGGAAGTCGACAGGAGAAAAAAGAGTATCAAATCACGGATCTCATGCGCTTTTCATGATCTTTGCAAAAATGCGAAGAAATTAGCACAACACATTCAGTTTTTTTTCTTTCTACTCTAAATAGTGGGGTCTTTTAAATGGCAAAGAAACTGACACAGTGAATACAAAAATTCCTTTCAATATAAAATAATTTTCTCTTTCTTATCTACCTCATTTTTTGTCTTCTTTTTATCTCCTATCTCTATCACTAGTGTTTTTTACCCGTGCGTTGCACGACGATTAAATTTATTTGAAAGATGAATCAGTAGAAATAAGTTTTAACTTAGTTTAGACTCTTTTTAGTATGTAAAACAGATATGGAACCGAACATATGATACAAACAGGTAGATGAATGGACAACATTAAATATATTAATTTGATGAGGTTGTATATACCTCACACTCTCAACACTTGAATAGTAATAAGAACCAAGTTTTTAAGGAATGCATTACATTGAAATTGAAATAAGATAAACATAACAATGACAACGACATGAACGGTTATTAGAAGTTGTAGTCCATGATTAATGATAAAAACTTCATAACCGATCTTGTTGTCAATCAAGTAAATTTGAGCTATAGAACCTACAAAGGCAAAAAATTATATAAGAGTAATAATAATTAACCAATACAAATATAAACTGTGTATAATTTGAAAATGTTAAATAAACCTTATAAAAGCGCCAATAAACCTTCAAATTTGATGATCAATAAACTCCTTGACATCTTTTTATGCTGTCAAAAATAAAATTAATAACCATATCAGTTTTCCTATTAATGAAATTTAATTTGAAATTATTTGTAAGATAAAAAAGCACTTACATGTCAAATATTATCGAAGACTTCTTGATACACCACGTTGCGTGTAGTGTTAGATACAACTCCTTCGTCATCTATGATGAGCATCTTCAACCCCTTTCTAGATTTAACTCTAGAAAGTGTAACATATAACTGCCCGTGAGTAAAGACATGCCTTGGCAAATACAGTCCAACATGAGATAAAGATTGCCCCTGACTTTTATTTATAGTCATTGCAAAACATAAAGTAATTGGGAATTGTCTGCGCTGAAATTTGAATGAAATGTCAGAATTAGATGGAGTTAAACTCATCCTTGGAATAAATGTTGTTTCACCCATCTTGTTTCCATTTAAAACAGTAGCAACAATTATATATTTAGTCAAAGTTTTGACTATCATTCGAGTGCCATTACACAACCCTGCAGCTTGGTCAATGTTTTGAATGAGCATGATCGGGACACCAACTTTTAGTTTAATCGCATGGTTTGGAATTCCAGAGCATTTGAAATCATTTAAGAATTCTGATGTAAACCATTCCGCATTGACACCCGAATCTTCGTCTGACTTTCACAGAGTATCACAACTCAAATATTCTGTTTCATCACCAGGAATCATTGCTAACATAAAGTTGTTGATTTCCTCTACACTTTCAAGTGTTGGTGCAAGGATCGCTCTTTCTTGAAAGAAGGATTTTTTTTTGCAAATTATGCGCAAGTTTCGGATATGCAAAATTAACTAATTCAAGCAACGGTTCCTTACACTGTTCAATAAGAATATCTGGAGGAATCTCAATAAGTGTTTCTTCCTCATCAATTGTTTTAACTGTACCATCTCCCACTTGAAGCAACCAATCTGCAAACTCTTTTATTTCTGCTGCTGAAGAAGTCGATGTAGCATTTTGCAATCTCATATTAACAGTCAACTTCATTACCTTGCAATGCTTCCACAGATATGAAGAATTGATAGCTGAACCGACAATTTAAGAACGGCTTCCTTTGGAAATAAATGGAAGTATTTGTCTAAAGTCGCCTCCTAGTACCACAAGTTTACCTCCGAATGGAATGTCATAACCATGGGTAGACTGAGTCTTCATAATGTCATTTAGAGATCTGTCTAAAGCTTCAAAGCAATGTTTGTTTAACATAGGTGCCTCATCCTAAATAATTAGGCTTGCTTTTTTCAATAATTCAGCTTTTGGGGAACCTTGACGAAGATTACAGGTTGATATCTCATTTATTGAAATAGGAATAGAAAACCTTGAATGAGCCGTTCTACCTCCAGGTAACAATAGCGATGCAATTCTGCTAGATGCCACATTTAAGATGATAAGGCCCCTTGAACGCAAAGCAGCAGATAATGTATTACAAACAAATGTTTTTCTAGTTCCTCCAAAACCATATAGAAAAAAGAATCCACAGTTATCAGACAAAACAACATCCAAAACGTTCTTATAAACAATCTCTTGCTCCGAAGTAAGAGAACTGACCAATTCATCTTGAATCTTTACCATTTCATCCCTATTATAATTCAACTCATCTGCAACGAATCTATTTTCAAAATTATGAATTTCTAAAAATTTAGGGTATGGTAAACATGGAAATTCCTTGAGCGACCTTCCATTGCCTTGCAATATTTTTTCAATCTCAATCATACATAAGTTCTGTAATTCTTCATCCTCTATACGAAGATCTCAATGATAGCACAATGTATCAGTATACATCAGGTTGGTAAACAACAAAAATTAGGAAGGATTATGTAGTGCCTTAATTATGTTTATTTAAAAGCATTTATACCTTCATAAGCAATGGGTTAATGCGGTGATACATTTGGGAATAATTTATTTTTGTTTTCACAGCAGGGAATAATTTATTAATGATTATAATGTATGCTATAATTTTCCGTCCATAATTGTAGTTACTTCCATTTGAAATAATTTAAAAAGAGGTATGAATCTTCTGGTATTAATTTATTTTAAAAGTCATTTAATGCTTTCATATTTCTATAAGTTTGAAAAATCTTTGATAATGGAGAGAATGATGGTACTCATAATAAATAATTAATCCTCTTAAATTCATTTAAAAGTGTATGGAATATCACGGATTTTTTTTTACGAAATTAAAACTGAAAATTAATAGCAGCTATGGGTTCATGAATTGATTAATTTGGGAATAATATATTAATGATTACGAATATACACTCAATATTTTACTTAAAAAATTTTAAAAAAATATTGAGTGTTGGGTTAAAATCTACACTATTAACTAAAATAAGAAAATTAAATGAAATAAGGAAATTAAATTAAATAAGAAATTTATATTAAATGATAAATATTGAGATTTTTTTTCCAATATTAGAAAGAAAATGCATTTAATCAAGTGCAATTTTTTCCTTCTAATCATACTTACCAAAATTTTGTAATCAAATTTGCAATATTTTTAAAAAATGGTTGTATTTTTAACGTGATACTCATAGATAAAACATTTTTAAAAAAAATTGACACATAAATGGGTTTCCTTAGTGAAGCTCTAAAATAGATTTGTTCCGGATTTTTTTTTAACCTGAAAGAAATAATAGTGAGATTGGATTTTGGAAAAAAAAATGTGTTAATACAGTTTTTTATAAATATATAAAAAAACGAAAATTTGTACATCATTAAGGTAATACTGATTATTTATCAATTTATCACATTGATTAACTAAATCCTTTTTTTATGGGTTGGAATCAATCAAACATTAATGCCCAAAGTTTTTCCCAATAATTAAAGCAGAATTAGGCAAGGAATAATAAATCATTTTCGTTTTTTAAATTAATGGAAAAAAAAATAATACATTAACTAAATTCCCAATTTGAACCTGATCTAGGTCATCATTTCGTTTTCTATATTTATTCTAAAATAAAAAATAATACTTAAATATGTAAAGAATAATAATTAATTTGTCTACTATGAACCACAAATAATTAAAAGAAATGAAAGATTGCAGAAAATTAAATATTAATAATTGTGTCTAAAAAATTAATTCATCTTCTTGCTACATTTGCAAGCAGGGTAATACCAATCCATACCCTCTGCGATATACTTAACCGTACCAAGAACAACACAATAGGACTTCTGCTAAATTAAATGTGTAAATCAAAACGTGTAATATATGTTGTAACTAAAAATGAATGGAATATAAATTATTATTGAATTGTAAAGTCAAAAGTATACCTCAGCAAAATATTTGAGTTGCTCAATGGTTTTCCCATCACTAAGTTTTAGAAAATCATTCTTCAGGGGTAGTTTTTTTGCCGAGTCCTGCAGCGGGCTAATCACTTGTGCAGCAGTATCATTTGATTCCAAGAACCTGGAAGATAGCTGATTTCATAGTTTGTTATGAATAGAAAAAATGAAAGAGGTTTAAAAAATTAGAATAAAACTCACCGAGCTCGGAGACTGGCAGCTTCTTGTATGAGAGGATTAAAAAGAACCTTTGTAGCCCCATAAACATTTTGGAGACTTGTCTTACCTGTAAAAAAAATTAGAATAAAGGAAAATAATATGCGCAACGAAATTTTGATCATTCGACACCATATCAAACTTTTCAATACCTTTAAAAGGCTTGATCTTTGCACATTGCACCACCACAACAGTATTTGTTGCATCTCCCGATGCAAGATAACCTACGATTTCCGCAACATACTTGCCAAAAAAGGCACATTCAACCCTATCCCTATTTAAAAATTTAGGAAAATATAAAAATGATTTAATAATAATAAATAATGAAAAAATGTGAATAAAATTTAAAGTCAAGAGTGTACCCATCTTGGTCAAGTTGAATAGTAATTATCTTATGTTTTTCCCCGTCTTTCTCAAATTCTTGCTCACCAGTTGCACTAGTGGGAATCTCAATTACATCTGCTCAATCAAAAAAACATTAATCCAAATTTTAGAGTAGTGATTTAAAAGCAAAAAGATTTGAAAAGAGTATATACCTATAAGAAAAGATGTATCAAGGTCCTTAGAAATTATATCAGAGAGTGGCACAAAAGAATAAGGGCTTAAGTTTATCGCCTTGTTGGGAACCAATCTCACAGAAGTATGAATGTCAAAGTTGATTTTCCATGGATGCGAGGTTGGACGGAAGTCACGACCGCTTTCACCAACATCAAAAAATGAAATCTGATATACCCGACCTTCACTTAGCAAAGATTGGAATCGGTATATAAGAGTCTTTCTTACCGAAGCGTGAATCTTATGACCCTGAAATTTAACAATAAGAGAACATAAGAGATTTACCAACCATTTCAAAAAAATTAACTTAAAACATGGTGATTATAATAAAAAGTGATATACCTTGTCATCCATAAGAATCATGTCCATGGAAAATGGAAGCTTTGAGCCATATAAGCTCGGACTATGCCATAAACGAATAACCTTTGCCACAATAGTCCAATTCTCCTTCGAGGCATCGAGGGTGGCGACATCGTCAATTGCCATGAGATCAGAACAAAGTATATTTCAAAGCTAATTAATTGGTGGATGATGAAAGGACTGATGATGGTGAAGAATAGCATTAGGTGATTTATATAGAAATCAGATAAGTGTGGCTCACAATGTAAAGAAAAAGTGCAAAGAATACACCCTTGACTTTTTATTCGAGTATTATAGTAATTCTTATGATTCCTATTACAAAACTGAATATTCGAATTGAATTTGAATTGAATAAGATGAATAAATCTTAAATTTCCCGTCGAAAATATCCTAACATTTGATAGCATTAAATGTAATCAATCCAAATTCAAATTTTCCTCAGCATTTTGCGGTTTTAATTTGGTCGAACATATGGTTAAATTGGAAAGTAGTAAATAGAATCAATGCTAATTTGACAATATCATTCAAATTTGAAGTTTTTATTTAAAAGAATTAAATCAAATAAATAAATAGATACAAATCAATACTTAATTTTAAAAACATAATGCATTAACTGATATAGGTCAGCATTATGTGTAACCGTTTTTTTAGGTTAATTCTTTTATATTGAGAAAGGAAATAAACTTACTCAATTTTAAATTTTTCCTTCTAATTAGCCTAACCTTCTGGAAATTTTTTTAAAATCAGTAGCATTAAAGAAGGATAATCAAGGAGGCCGATTTTTTAGGTTTATTCTTTTATATTCATTTATACATCTATATAATTGCCCCAATCAACGACAATTATTCAATACTCCTGGAATTTTGGCTGTAAATTAATTGTGTGACAATTGGAATTTTTGACTCATTGAGAAAGGAAATAAATTTACTCAACTTTAATTTTTTTCATTCAATTTAGCCTAACCTTCTGGAATACTTTTTAAAAATTGTAGCATTAAAGAAGGATAATTAAACTCGGCAATTTTTTGAATGCTGTTTTTATTCTATAGTTGTGGCTCTTCAATTTGACTTTTTCAAATAAATGAGTGGAATCAATTGTTATTGCATTCAAATAAATAGGTTTAATTCAAATAAATGTGTTGCCAACTAATAGGCCTCCATACCAAACTCATATAAAAATGGGCTTGTAATACTTTGGTCCAAATCAATGTCATGGTGACACTTGTCAGGCAAAGAGGGGGGTTGAGTGAAAGTTATTCTTGGAGTGCCAAGTGTGCTAGGTGGGTCTCACAACCTTCCTCTTTTCTAAAGTATATAGATGTATACCAAACAACCTACAAAATATAATTTCTCAATTTTTTTTGCTTTACTCATCTCCTCACTTATTCCTTTCTCTCTTCTATTTTTCTTTTGTCAACCAAACAAAACATGAAATTGATTTATTGTAATCCAAAAGAGAACCTATGTACATAAATATTACTGTATCATCTAAATATGATAATTTCTTCTCAAATTTTCATTCATAGCTCAAGTGGTAAGAGCTAATTGACATATGGGTTGATGAGAGGCAGGTTCAGGGATCAACTCTGGAGAGCTGTAATTTATCTTTCTGATACTATAGTTTATTTTTCCGATGTAAAAAAAAATAAGGGTTACATAATTCTTATGCAAATGAACCGTATAAACAACTTATATAGTACTTATGGTTAATTACACACAGAATCTCTTTGCTTATTTTGTAAATTGTCTAAGCTAGTAGATGTAGGAACCGTAAATAATAAATATTAAGACATAATGAATTCATGAGAAATTAAGTGTGTGTTTGGGGGTCCTAGGGAATAAATCTATGAGACATTAATGTGTGAACAACATTAACAATGTGAGGTGAAAGGAACAATTTCCTTCCTTCACGTTAGATTTTGAACACAAACTAGGATCATACTGAGTGCTTCACGCAAGGTTATGATACCCAAGACCCAGTTTGTTTGAAAAATCTAAATGGATCCACATCTAGATGTGATCCATATTAAGTAAAAGCAATAAATAATTATTTTTAGAAAAATAGATCCACATTTAATAGTGTTAGAATTTTTTTTTTTAAACTATAGTGTTAGAATTAAAACCAAACACGTCTTCATTTGCACAAAGTAATCATTAATTCATCATCATTATCAACTTGCTTGCTCCCTTGTCTTTAGTTTAAGAAGAAAATAAAAAAGCCAATAATTAAAAAAGAAGTTGGAACAAAGAATGTATTCTGATTTTGTTTTAAAGAATTATGAATTATTGTAGTTCCAAAAATAATTGTGTACATAAAAATCAAACTGATGATAATTTCTTTACAAAAGTCCACCTATTAATTATCAAATAAGGGTCACAAAATATTTATGCAAACACTCATAAAATCAACTAATATATCACTTATGGTTAAATACACCTACATAATCACATTAGTTATTTCGCTAATTATCTTACATGAGCATTTGAAATTAAGATGAAATCTCATTGGTACCGGATGAATCTATGGGATTATGATGAAGCCTTATTGGAGATTATGGATCTTCGAAATCAGCATGAAATTTTATTGGACTTGTTGGGCCTATGAAATAAACAAGAAGCCCAAACATGTTATATGGGCCAATAGTTGGGTTAGATGGGCTTTTGAGATACTAAAAAAATAAAACAATCAACTAAAGTTTTAATTAATGAATTATGGAGTATGTTTTTTTCCCCTCTGTTACCTTGGACGAATGAGAAGAAAGAAAACTAGAAAAGGAAAATAAGTGATATGATATGTGATTTAACAGAAAATGCAAAGCTAGATAAAAAGAAAAATGTGTGAAAATGAGATAGAAACGAAAGTAAGGTTTGAATGAATCATTACTCTTTAACTAATATTCTTACAAACTTAGTTAATTTGTGTTGCTGTAGGAGGAAGGTTGATTGTCACTATCTGTGGTACTGGTTCCTATTGCGAGTTGAGTGATTTTTGTTTGAGTAAAATACATTTACCCCCCTCAAGGTTTGCTAGAAAAACACTCCACCCCATTCTTATTCAAAATATACACTCCACCTCACTCATTTTATCAAGTTAACCTCATTCAAAAAGATGCTAAGGGAATATTCCATTCAAATCAAAATTATTTAATGTAAACTTATTTTTCCTTTTTTTTCTGGTTATTTTTTTTTCAGAAAAAAACGTCACTTTCTAATATTTGACCAAACAAATATTCTCAATCTTGCATACCGTTGGAGCTGGTATATAAAGTAACCATTTTATAAAATAATTCAAGAATAAATATGTATGAAATAGTTTTAAATTAAAACTTATGGTAAAAGTACGTTAAACTTCCACTCCATAAAAGAATATAAAGTTATATTATTATTTTAATTAATTAATTAATTTGGATAATATGATCGCGTTGGTTATAACATGTTAAATGTTAAAGTATATATTACTTTTAGTAATTGAAAATGAGGGATGTTATTGATATATGATAAGAGAATTTTATTAAATAATATCCATACATTACTCAATGAATTCATAAGCAACATTTTTTTATAAATCTAGGAAAAAGAAATTTAATTAGTATTTATTTGGTGAAATTTTAATTAGTATGAAATTAATTTCGAAATATTTTTATATAATTCACTATTTATAAAAATCCTTTATAAATTGGGTATTACTAGTAATTGTGATGTTATATTCTTTTTTGTTGAAACTAACATTTTTTTTTTAAAATGGAACTGGTGTTAAACAATTTTTATTTGAAAGTGAGGTTTTTTTTTTTAAAAAAATAAAATAAAAAATAACCAGAAAAAAAAAGAAATGGAAAAATAAGTTTACATTAAATAATTTTGATTTGAATGGAATATTTCGTTAGCATCTTTTGGATGGAGTTAACATGATAAAATGAGTGAGGTGGAGTGTATATTTTGAATAAGAATGGGGTGAAGTGTTTTTCTAGCAAACCTTGAGGGGGTAAGTGTATTTTACTCTTTTTGTTTTTATGTCACCAACCACCTCTTAACAGTTTTAATAAGAACCTTGGTAGGTGTTGAGTTTATTGCAGGCTGGTGGTTTTTAATTGGTTTGTTTGGTACCACCATGTCCTTTTTCCACTAGCAAGCGTATGCAATTTGGTCCATCTCTACTGGCTTTGCTCTTGTTGAGTTCTTTAGTTTTTAGCCCTTGGGGCTATCAGCTATGTTCTTATGTACAGTCTGGAGATACAAAAGCTCCATTCAACACCCTTTGCTGGTTTAATGACATAACATTAACCATTGACCAAAACAAAACTTAGTTTTCTTCCTCACATCATCCCTTTGATATGCTCTTCATGCTTCTTGAAAATTTGAAAGAAAACAATTCAAACCGCAGTTTTTTTTTCTTTATGCTTTTACAATACACATCATTCTAAAATAATTTTTTTTTACTTGTACATCTTTTAAATTTTTTTGGTGTATGACAGATGTACTCCTTCAGAGGCAATCATGTTCGAGTCGGGAACATCCACATCATGGTAGGGCTAACTCTCTCGGCGTTTCATCCACAAGACTCGAACCCGAGACCTTGCTTAAGGGAAATCAAACATGTACCACTTGAACCAACCTCCAGTTTTAGGTTATTTACTTATTTTTATATTATTAATTTACAAAAAATAAATAAAACTTTTTTTTGGCCAAAATATAAAGCTTATTTCAATACATGCTTTTTTCGCAGGTCGGCCAACACTAAATGAGGTCTAGCTAAAACAAACTTTAAAATGAGACTCTTTTTGGGTCTTTTTTTACTTGGTAAAACAAAATTTGACTCAGTATTAATGCTTGGTTTTTTTGTCCTTTTGACTTAGTAAAAAAAATTGGGGCATTTTTTACTTAGTAAAAATATTTTTTTGGGACCTAAAACCCTTGCTTTGATGACTTTATCCTTGTGTCCGCCAGTTTTTTCATATTAAAGTGACATCATTGCTTACATCACTAGATTAAATGATATCATCACTCTTTTTTGGTGATTTTATTTTGATAAATTAATGAACTATTTCTAATTGAATTATTGTATTCTTTTTTTACATTATTAATACATGATAACGTAATTCACTTGATTGAGTTAAGGGTAGAAATAAGTGTTGGAAATGGTCTAAGGTTCAAATCCTGAAAAAGAACATTTGTAATTACTAACAACTAACCACTACCATTGACCTATAAAAAATAATAATTAAACTCCAAAAACATTTACTTGACTCTTTTTAGTTCCAACTTGTTTCTTCGGCCGATTAGTATGTGAGAAGATTGTATGTATTTTACATGACTCTTTTTAGTTCCAACTTGTTTCTTCACTCTTATAAAATACATACAATCTTCTCACATTACAACTAACTTAAAATTAAAAAATGTTAAAAATAAAAAAATGAAGTGAGGTGATTAGGGAGCAGATATGAGATTGTTTGATTCAATTTTCTGTATTTAAAAATAACTTTTGGAAACAATTTTTAAAACTGTTTTTCAAAACAAACAAAAAAATACTATTTGAATCTTTCCGTTTTAAAAAATAAATAGTAATACTACAAGTAGAAATTATTTTTTTTCTTTGGCAAATCATTTAAAGTATTGGTTTTAGAGTTCGTTGCCATTTAGTTGTAGATGCAACATGTATGCATTGTGCGAGCGCCGTTGAGGATGGTCTTCACTGTCTCAGGGATTGTCCGCGATCTTGGGACCTGTGGCAGCGGCTTGGTGCAATGGCCGAATTTTCGATGCTCTGATTTGGCGGTTTGGGTGTCCTCGTTGGCTCGTGGCACGCATGGGATTAAGTTCTTAGCAGGTTTGTGGGCATCCTGGAAGTGGAGATGTAATTCGTTGTTGGATCCGCAACCTTGGCCCTTCGAGGTGGCGTGGCGGAAATTATCGCATGATCATGATGATTGGGTGCGCAGCAGTTCTGTGAACAACTCTCTTCTTTGCCATGCCTGGTTTCCACCGCCACCGAAGGTGGTAAAATGCAACTCTGATGGGAGCTTTCGCGACATGGACCAGCGGATTGGTGGTGGTGGGATCATTCGAGACCACAATGGCCGTTGGGTGGTGGGATGTTTCTCCGGGAACGCCGGATATAGTGTGTTTAAGGCGGAAGCGGTAGCGCTACGAGAGGTACTCAGTCTAGCATGGGATCGAGGTTTTCGGAGAGTCATATGTGAGGTTGACTGTGCTGCGCTTGTGACCACCTTAGCAGATGAAGCAGCTGTTCAGTTGCACTCGGATTTCCTGGTGTTGTATACCATCAAGGAGATGTTGAGGTGGGATTGGGAGGTGAAGCTTAGTTGTATTCATCGGGAGAGCAATGCGGTAGCGGATCACTTGGCAAGGCGGGGGGCAGCTACAAGTTCCTTAGGATCCTAGATCATTGATGTCCCAGACCCTGATGTGGAGTACTTTCTGTTGAAGGACTCTTTGTCAGTTCCTTAGTTTTATTTTGCTGATAGTTTTCCGATGTATCAAAAAAAAAGTATTATCATTAAAACTAATGCTTTATATTGTAATTTTAGAATTTAATTGGTATACTATAATAATGTAAATTTTAACATAGGCTTCAAATTAGATTTTGTGAACCCTGTTGATTCTTTGGACTGAATGTGGAAATTACAAGTTATGAAGAATGTCTGCATTTTCATATAAATAAAATATATTCAAATGTAATTTAGCTCACTCAACAGCCTGCACACGATATTTATCTTTAGTAGAAGATGCTCTTCATTGTCTCGGAGATTCTCCTCACTCTAGGGAAGTGTGACTCATAATGGGTGCGATATATTGGCTCAATTTCCAGCTTTCGGATGTAGTTTATAAGATTACTAACCTTGCGTGAAGTATTGCCAGTCTTAAAATTTATTACGGCTAGTGAGGTGTTTGAAAATGGCAGAATAACATGGTTTTTTAGGACCACCCTTAGTCGCTTAAGGAAGCTTAGTGGAAGATTTGTCACGAGCATGATGGTTCTTTGCGGGTGGTATCTTCTCCTATCATGCACCGTGATGCTTCTTTATTAATGATGAAATCATGGTCTCACCCCCTCTTCATGTGGCGCTGTAAAGCTAAACACGAATGGTAGCTACAGGGAGAGCGATAAGTGCATGGGTTAGCCGGTTAGGGTCTTGTTTGGGATGAGCATGGCAAGTGGATTTGTGGCTTCCAAGCGTTCGAAGTTGGTGGAAATCCGTTCATTTTAGAGGCCAATTGGTTGTGTGAAGGTCTCTCTTTATGGAACCACGAGTATTATAACGTTATTTGTGAGGTGGACTATGCAGAGTTGCTTCCTTCCATTGAGGACCCAAAGAGCTTGAGATTCCTTCCAACACTCAACAACACAAATCGCTTGCGAGAGAAAAGTTAGAGCATTAGCCTTCACCTGATTCCCGACGATTGTAATGCCCCAAAATGCAAATTTACATGGCCGATGAACTAAACTCAAAATCTAAATTTTTAGGGGAAAAACATATTTAACCAAAACTCAGAAGTCATATAAACATAACAAGTCAAACACCTATTAAGTAAATATGATTTTAATTGGTATTTAGGTTGCATTCAAATGATCCAAGATTCACATTCATCTATTGATTGACCAATGAGACAAAAAGAAACCAGATAAAATGACCACGAGATTTGATTTGGAAGAGTTCATCAGAATCAGAATGAAACATACATTTTGCACATTTACTTCTCTGTGTATCTTCTACAATCAAATCATGCCAGTCCTATGCTAAAGAGGTGTGGTGGAGCTTATCTACTCATGAATGGTGATCTCTGACATTACATTGATTAATGCCTTTGAATTTAACCTTCGACATGGTAAAAAGAGACAGAAACATGCTATGGTAATGGCACTATTTTACCATGTGACTCAAAAATTTCTATATGATGATGAATAGACCCTGCAAAAGACAGTTTGAGATTGAAACTATGCGCAAGCAAGCAAGAGAAACGGCAAAGAAGAAAAACTGCGGTGGTGATTGGTTAGTTAGACCGTTAAGTATCTTCGAACCGGTTAATGTTGTTAGCATTGAATGAATTCTTCAAGCTCCAACAAATAAATCCCCTGAAGGAGGAATCTGGTTTGGTTAAATGATCAGTAAACTCTACACCCGAGCTAGCTCCTCTTTTTCCTTTGATTTTTCCGGTCTTTCTTTCTTACTCTTTGTCCATGCATCTCTAGAATTAACATCCCTCTGTACAGAACAACATCCAACAACTTCAAGAAGAAGATTGCATCACAGAACAAGCAACGGCTTGAGCCCAATGCCTTAACTTGGTCTTCACCAGTTCAGGGTCATCCCCTGCATTGCACAAACACACCCACATCAGCAAACTATAACACAAACCTTGTTAACCCAAAAAACAAAAGATTTGGCGACTTGGCGTGTATTTGGAAACCAGAAATCATAATTGATTCTGCCAAGAGTAGGATGTGAAATGAAATGTTTAAAAACATTAATGAAAAATACTATTTTGTTAGTATGAAGAAATTAAGTTATTGAGTTGTAAGGTTTCCCAGGTAATTTATGACTGAAGGTTTTCTAACTACTAGCAAAATTGATTTTAGGATTGAAATTGACCCAAAATCTACAATGTCACCCAAAATTGATTTCATCCTCTCAGAATTGATTCTGGGGTCAAAGACACTTTTGGTAATTTCTTACATTACAGCTTACACCTCCAAAACAAGTGTTTGAGGTGAATAATTTGGGTTTCTCTAACAAACATGGTTGGCCAAATCAAGTCAAAATTTTAATAAGTTTGTCAAACATGTCTCCAAATAAGTTGAAGAATAACAAAAATATTTGGGTCGCCAACTTTTTCCGTTGAATCAAATTTTCAAAATCATGATCCAAATTAAATATTGCCTTAGTTTGCATGTTTGAAAACTTATTTGAATACCACATGAGACCGAAACCATGTTGGACAGGTGCAATTTACCTTAATTTTTGCTGCTGCCTATTCTAATTTTTTTTTATAGTGGTTTTCTCGACCGAGTTTCTAAACATGACCCGAAACACATGAAGCTAGTATTGTTTGTTTTGGGAAAAAAAATGCAATGCCACTATACCTGGGCTACAAATCTTCCAGGAATCATCACTCCTGGGGCTTCCAAAGGATGATGAACGGGCACCAAGGGAAGAACCACGGCTTTGAGGGGTGGAGACTGGGCTCGGCGACAACCTCCGGTTCACCGCGAAATATAGGTCAAGCGCTGGCAACGTGTTACACAACCTCTGTCCATCTTCCTCATTGAATCCAAACCCAAGCTCTATACACCCTTTAAGCTCATGCAGGTCCTCATCGGTGAGATCATCACAAACACAATCCTGAAGCACCGAGCTCCTCCTCCTCTCTTGCCGGCGCCGCCTCTCCCACGCAATGTCTCTCGTCCTCTCACACAGCGATAGCTGCTTGGACAGCCGCTTCTTGTTCTTCCACCCTACCGGTACCAACTCCATGTGCTGCAGCTCCTCCTCCGACTCGCTCGGAATCGGCGAAGACGAAGAAGAAGAGGACCACACGGCGGCAGCTGCCTCACATTTCTGCTCCTCCATTGAATTTAAAAAAAAAATACTATTACTATTTGATAGTCGCGGCGGTTGTTGTTGCGGTGGCGGTGGTGGCGGGAGGCTGCAAGGGGACAGCCTTGCTCTGCCTCGCCGCGGTGGGAAAAATTATGTGGAATGTGAATAAATTCGAAGGTGAAAAGATTAAGAGGAAAGGTGGCGATTATTGTGTGCTATTAATGGCGGGTTTTGAGGTGGTGTTTGGTGTTTCACCGTCCATTTGTAACCGTTAGTGGCGGTATTTTAGGAGCAATATTTAGAAGGCTATGTTGTATTTGTTGTGGAAAGTGCAAAGATATGGCAACGAAAGCAAAAGAAAAGTTAATTTGTGTGCTATATTTCAGTTGCGTATAGTGGCTGTTGCAGCAGATTCTGTTAGAAATTATGAGTCACTATGTGTAAACACAATCTGTTACTAACTAGATATATGGTAACTGTAATTGCTAAAATACAGTAGCAAAATCTGTCACTAACTAGATACTTTAACAGCAATTGTAAATATGTGAAGAGCTATAATCTATAATTAACCAATTATTTCAAAACCTTAAACTACTAGATAAAAATATGTGCATGACCCTAATTTTATACTACTTTACCAACCTAATTGTAGATTGAAAAATATAATTATTAATCTCATTCTTATTTTTAAACATTTTATTGAATTACTGATCACGAGTAAATGTAATAACTGTATATATTTTTTGTATTGCTCTCTCATTTAACTACGCACCAACAAATCATATAGTTATTTTTTATCACTTATTTTTCATTCTTGTGCCCCTTTAAAATAAAATAAAAACTAACAAGAGATTTTTGTCGGGACTTGAACTCGTACCCGTCATGCGTTCAAGTCGAAATAATCTCTTATGTGGTAAAATAAAAATTGTGTTTCAAAGAAAAAATTACTTATAAAAATCTTGTTTGGTGAATAAATAGATGGTGCCACAAATATAAATAACTCATTTTTCATGGAAACGTAAGAGGTTATTTCCTTTTTTTCGGATAAAGGAAGCTAAGGAAATAGAAAAAGAAAATTACAATCTAAGGGTCAAGGTGCTCGAATAATCACACACCAAAACTGTCACCAAATTCACAAGGGTTGATCAAGGATCACCAGACCTACCCCAGAGGAGGCTTGCAGTTGCATTTCCCTCACGTAAAGTATACTTAAACGACACATCTCAAGCTCTGGATGCAAGCTCTATAACATTAAAAATAACGGACGAATATTGATGAAAAGGGGAAGAATTCTGCCCAATCAACTACAACGTTAGAGCCGAATCCGAGGATGATGGAGTTTGATGAGAAGCTATGGTGGAGGATCCGAAGCGTAATCAATCCATGTGTCACTAAATTAGTAACTAGATGAGTAGCTCAATATTTGGGAGAAATTTAATGATAAATATTTTAGTGGCGGAAAGTTCTGTCACTAAATTTGAAGTAAAACATTAAGTAAAGTTAATTCATGATATTTTCAATAGAATTCACATCTATATTTTCGATAGTATTAGCTACGAATTCACAAATTTCTATCACAATATTTTTTTTAAGTAATGCTACTTGGTAATGGGGTGAAATGTAATATTTGAGTAAGTTTAGCATTTAGTGCATGTTATATAGGAAAATCTCAAGGTAGCGTAGTGTAATTTACACATTAAAATATGATAACTAAATTACCTTGAGAAAAAGTGCGAACAATTTTTTCTCTTTCTAGAAATATAAATAGGATTTGAGGTCGCATATCTTTGATTTACACATAAAAAATAAGTAATGTGATAGGATGGTGCTTGAATCACTTAAATACTATGTATCGAGCCCATAGGCCGAGGAGTAAGATACCAAGAGATATCGACACCACATCTTAACCCAAAACCTTAAAGCATTAGGTTTATGGGTCACATCTCTTATAAAGTCTTCTCCTCACTTATACTTAACTAATGTGGGACTCAAACTCCGCACTTGAATTCTCAAAAATTGTTGGGGGAGACAGGAGAGCCCATTGGTCGAGGAGAAAGACACAAGAGATCAAAACAATGCATACATTGTCTATCATGTTTTGAATGATAACAATTTTCAGAGAGTCTTAATGCTATACTCAAACTTTCAATGTGATTTTCTTTTTCAGGAAATATCCTTCATGAATCACATTTCCATCGTCCTATGATACTACAATCAAAGCTCAATCTAGTCAACGTACAAAGAAAAGACAAAGCGACACGACAGACTACACAAGCTGAGAAAAGGCAAATCTGTGAAACGTCTGACCAAGCAAAGAAAGAGAAATATCAAAGCGTCAAAGCAGATTACCTAAGCTAAAGGAAGTCTATTATGCTAAATCGTCTTATCAAGAATATAGTAGAAGATCAAGAAGACGAGAAGAGCCAAAATATCATATCAAGTTGTAGAAGAAAAGTCAAAGCCAATAGATCGTCTGAGAAGACTCCATCTAATGAAGATCATCATTGTCTGTCTCAACCACTGATAAAGGAAGAGCAATATCTAGATATTGAGCGGCACATTCAATTTGAAATCTCTGATATTCAAGAAGAGAAAGCCAGTGCAGTAAATCACGTGCCCTCAAAGCACTTTGTTCAAGGATACAGTACAACATTGTCACAATTAGTTTTCTCCTTCTCGCTCACAAGGAATGAAACAAGGCTCAAGATGTTACCTCATAGATACACATTGTAGCAACAAGTCTTCGTCAAAGAAGTACAAGGCATTAAATGCACCTGACAAGAAGTCTGTTTGATCCAACGACTTGTACTCAAGTTGCTCTACACAATCCAACGGCTCTTAACCTCTCCATGAAACACTTGAAGTATAAAAAGAGGACTTGAAGATGTTCAGACTCAAGAAAATAAGCTAGAACTTTTCATTTGAATAATTTTCTTCAACAAGCTCAAAAGTCAAATCCTTATCGTCTGAGAGAAAAACTAAAGAGTCAAATCCTCTATGCAATCTCTCTAGATTTAGAACACAAAGTATACTCAAGAGTCAAATCCTTCTCAAACACTTTGTAGTTCATAAGCGCTGTAAAAGTCTATAAGCCCTCTTGAAAGAAGAGAACTCAGTAGAACCAAACGATCTTGCAAAAGATCTTAGGAGAAGTCATGCATAATACTTGTTGTTGAGAGAAGTCCTGTCTAATAATTCCTAGGAGAAGTCTTGTAGAATGCTTGTGGGAGAAGTCATGTCTAATACTTGTTGTGGGAGAAGTAATGTCTAATACTTGTTATAGGAGAAGTCATTGATACTTGTTAGTGAAAATCTTGATGCTGCCAAGGACTGGACGTAACTCCATCGTTTGTGGGTGAACCATGATATATCGTTGTGTACTTATTGTCCTATACTTCACTATCTTTATATTTAACCGCTGCATCAAACGATTGCGAAAATTCTTTCTAAACTTAAAATCGTTTGAAAACTCAAGTTTTTAGGGAACACAATTCAAACCCCCATTTATTGTGTTACTCTTTCCGATATCATTAGCCTCACAAGCATACGAACTTTCTCCGAGACTATACACTTCGTTTGGTAGAGAAAAGAGATAGAAAAGAGTAGAGAGGAGAGAAGTTGAGTAAATAGATATATATGAAAAATATAGTAGATTTATAGGTTGTTTGGTATGATAAAGATAAATGAGAGAAAGTGAAGAAAAATAATGAGGTGGAAGAGAGAAAAGAAATAAACTTTTGATTAAAAAAATTTTTTAAAACAAAAAAGTGAGAATGCTGATAATTCTAAACCGCCAATAACAGCCAAGAAAAAAAATCATCTCTTCGCAAAACACGAAAGGATTAAAAAGTGAGAAAAACCCACCCTCTAACTCTTTCACGAATACTTTCTCACCTTTTTTTTCTTTTTGATAAGCCAAAGATTATAGTAAAGGGAGTACAAGGGGTATTCCAACCCTTACACTGTGTTTGTTTCAGTGTATTTTGTGAGGAAGGAAGTAGGTAGGATGGATTATGAGTGGTAAACAACTTCTGCATGTGTTTGGATAAGAGTGGAAAATTGGTGGGCAAGGAAATTGGGGGGAGTACAATACCATTTCAGTTTTTCGTCTGCATCTGCAAGGAAGGATGCTGAAATAATGAAAGGGGAAAACTTAGGTGCAGTACCAATGGTACTGTTTGTACTGTTCACGAATTAGAATAAAACACATGGATTATTGATTAATATTCAATTTCAATAAACTTCACACCGTGACACTCCTCCGTTATCTCTGGTATCTCTGAAAAAAAAGGCATATTTATCATCTTCGTGCCCCAGACTCCAAGTACGCCTTCCCCCTCTCCCCACGACAGCTTCCTCTGGTTCGATTATGGGATCCATGATGGGCACGTTGTCATTTGCGGTTTTTCCTTCACAATTCCTCTCTTCCCTTCTTCCATATTTGAAGTTTCTCTAGAAGGTGGTGTGGGCGGAAGTTTTATAGAGGAATTGGAATCCATGGCTTAAAGGGAAGGTCTCAGATCGCTCTTGCCAGTGTTTGGCATCAGATCCCCTTCTAATTTTGGCTTTCATTTCCGACCTGCAAACCCAATCTACAATTTTTATTTTTTCTTTGAATTTGTTAACCTAATAATTAAAATCAAATTAATTTTTCTGGGTATTTGATTTAAATTATTATTTTTTCTTTTCAACCGAAACTTTGTCCAATTTGAACGTCTGTGAAATTTAAGACTGATGCTTTGGCTTTGATTCTGCAACATGACAATTGACAAACTTAGTGGAATGTTTGATGCTTTGGCTTTGATTCAAGATGGATGCTTTGACATTGATACTGCAACATCCCTACTTCATGATTTGGGGAGTTAAGTGGCTGAGGTATTGCACGATAACAAGGAAGTTTAAAGGCTAATTTCAGGGAGCCCTCTGCGAAGTAGAGAGGGACCTCAAGATTGAAGAAGACGAAGACGGAAGAGAATGGGTTGAAGCAAAACGACGATAAACAGGAACACGGAAGGCTTAACGGAGTTAGCCACAGAACCCTCAGTTATTAGATTACGTGGATTCACTAATCCACTTGTCATAATTTAAGAGGACAACAGTACTAACTGGACTTAAGTCACTGTACCTAAGTTTTTCCCATAATGAAATTGCCTCGTTTTGTGTGAAAGACTAGTTCACCTACTTGTCAAAGACAACGGTACCCGTGTTGCTTAAAAAAAGGCTAAAAAGCATTTTTGGCCCCTGATGTTTTAAGTTTGTGCAAATTCTGCTCCTACTCTATTTTTGTCGATGTTTCTACCCCTCATGTTTTCAAACAGTGCACCGTCTACCCCTCTGTCAGTCAGACTTTCTCATGAGAGGTTCCTGAGTGGATTGGAGAGATGAAGAGAAGTATACGAAGTTGATGATGATCAGGGAAATGATATAAATTAAATTTGCTTGATGTATATATCAATTATGTATGTAACTGAACTGGTTAAATGCATGTTTTGCTACTTACAGGTCTTGAGTTTGAATCTCCCTTGCTCATTTTTTTCAATTTCACTTGTAATTTCCACGTGACAGGTCCAAAAAATATAAAAAGAAAAAGCCACATCAGCTCATAGAGTTAGTTTTTTAACGTCTGACTGACAGAGGGGTAGACAATGCACTGTTTGAAAACATGAGGGGTATAAACATCGACAAAAATAAGAAAGGGGCAGAATTTGCACAAACTTAAAACATCAGGGGCCAAAAGTGCTTTTTAGCCTTAAAAAAAAACTATGTTATTTTGTAATTTAGATTAGTACTTCACTTCACCATTTGAATACCTTTTATTTATTTTTTAGAAAAATCTATTTATATTTATTTATATCTTGATTCACATTTTATTTTACTATCATATTATAATAATTTGTGAGATAAAATATAATAACATGTAATAACTTATAATAAAGATTTGTATAAAAGGATATGATAGTAATTATGCATTACATTTACTTTTATTACTTTCACTTTTTCTTTCATTTTCTATTCTTTTTCCTTCAATCCAAACAACTTCAAAATCATCTCATTTTCTCTTTATATTTCTTCCTCTTATATTTCTTCATTTCATTTTCACCCCTACCTCCAAACAAAACATTAATACAAAAAGAAAGAAAGGATTAAAGAAAGAACAAGAAACCATGAAAGCAAGAAACAAGAAAGCCCGTTCGAAGCCAACCACATAATCATTGGCACCTACACCTACCCACCTCCAATTACAACATCAAAAACCCGTGCTGCTATCTAACACATCCAGCAAGAAAAGCATTGGTGGCCAAAAGGAGACACACCAAACTCACCCCAAAAACCCACACTAATTTCCTGTACCCAATATCACGCAAAACATGAACCTTCCCACTACTAAAGCCAACGAAATCAGCCGCAAAGGAGCTAATGACAGTAACACAAAACAGAAACTCCATATGCTTCCAGCCACTATAACGAAAAGCTAGGCTTCCAACATCCAAGGCAATACACGCAACAACACTATGCAGACCGCACACCACAGGAAAAGAACGGCAAAAAGCCATCCAAATCCAGCAAACCAGCTATAATGCTTGCACGCAAACCAAGAGAGTAACTAAACCCACCCACTTTAGCTTTATTCCACGACCGCCATTTTATCAGCTCCCTCTGAAAACAATATCATTCCTCAACAGGCAGATCGACCACACAGCAGCAATCCAAACTGAGAAGGCATGTACTTTATTCCATCCGAATTGTAAGAGATGCTCACCTGTAGCGCCGTTAGCACCCCAACCCAACCAGCGGTAGCAGTCACACCAGATAACGCAAGTTTACCTTCCATTGATTATCTGCCACCCTTAAAATCACTCCCCATGAATACCCGTGGAACATAATCATCTGGCAAAGTCTATGTTACACAAATAATTGACTTATTATTAAAAATAACAATAAAAGAAAAAAGGTTAGATTTTTATACCTTACCACGGAATAGTCAGATGAAGGTCCAAAGAAAACAACTAGGGTCAAATGAGTTGTGAGTTGTGTTCTTTACGTGTTTTACTAGGGTTAGGATCAGTTTCTTGGGAAGCGCCCTATTGAATCTCCATACCAGCAAGATTGACAAGAAATTCTAAATCCCCTTGTGTTACCCTATGTGGTTCGGGTGGATTGAAAGAGAAAGAAACCCATTAGCCAGCGTCCAACGAGTATGTTTCGACAAAGTCCTTCCAATCATCTCCGCAAAGCACTACGTCCTTACCGATTCTTTGTCATCTCACCTTCCATGTAAGCCCATGTGAGACCACATATGACAATGTTTGACAATGTTTTTGATATCACACCTGAACACTTGCATTCAAGAAATTACAGAGACAAGTCGAGAAAAATTCAAAAATGGGATTTTGGGTATTTTGAAATAACTAGAAAAAAATTAAGCGTGAACTATATAGCTAGGTAATTAGGTGTATTTAATACTTAATTATTGGGAAAGTTATATTCTCATGTTTCACTTAATTTTTAGTTCCGCTTTAATGTAATGTGTAGTTAAGTTATATTATGATAACAAATATTGAGAAAGATCGGAGAGATCGGACACAAGGTTGCTCTTAGTGGAGAGGGAAATCGAGACAATGAGAGAGGTTGAGACAGTGAAGGGTTTCTCGCTCTCCCTCCCTTCACTGAGGTTGCTCGTGGTGGCTCTGATGACTTGACGTCGAGGCTCTGGCGATGGAAGAATTTGGAGGTCGAAGCAGCTTCTGTCACTGAAGGTCAAGTTTCAAAGTTGTCATGTAACAATCTATGAATGGTTTTGTTGGGATGAGAAAAAAATTATTGAATTTTCTTCTCTGATTTTCCTGTGTCTCGGTCTAATTTCCCTCTTTCTCAGTAAAGTCACCACCTTTCTCCGATCTGTGGTGGTGCTGATATGGATTTGGTCTGTTGTTGAAGGCAGTGGCGGAACTATGAAGGGACATAGAGGCTATGACCCCCTCAAAATTCTAGATTTTTTTAATAATATATTACCTATTTTTTCTCGTGAAACTATTGGTATATATAAATAATAGTTCAACTATTATACGAAATGTTGCATAGCTCACCTGGTGGTGCATCTTACGTTTTACTTGGAGGGGTTCGAATCCTGCTACTTGTTTTTGACTTTTTCCTGTGATAGTTTTATTTTACATTATTTTTCTCTTATCTCTAGCCATCATCCTCAATTTTTTAATTCATATAGACTTTTTTTAAAAATAATAACAACATTTATCAAGCCAAGAGTAAAAGAGTCCAATTAAAAAATCAATTACTTATTTTTCTTTAAATTTCTCTAAAAAAAAACTAACAACCAAGAGTAAAAGAATCCATTTTATTAAGTTAAAGACTTATGAGAATAGTGTTAAAAATGTTATTTAAAGGTAAAGAATACTTAAAAATTTCAAAAACTTTAAAACATGAAAAACTAAATGTCCAATATTCATGTAAATAAATTACTCTAATCTTTATTTTAATTTTTTATGTGTATTGAAATTTTATTTTATTTTGGCCCCCTCAATTTTTATTTTCTAGTTCCGCCATCGGTTGAAGGAGGAGGATGGTTTTGCGGTTGAGAGGGTTGATAGGATAGAGGATAGGAGAAGAGATTGGGGCTTTTTGGGTGGTTCTACTATTGAGTAAGGAGGATAGATTTTGGGTTTTATCACAACATAACAGTAGCAAGAGGAGGAGGATATACAAAAAGGTAATGATAGAATTTTAATAAAATGATAAGGATAATAATGAGAATAAATTCAGTAAGCTTTAAGCTACAAAAATAACATTTTAACAGGAACCAGCGTTGGAGATGCTCTCATAACTTAAAAGCTCCAATGATGCTTAAAAATAAGATATGTGTCTTAACATCTCCAGCTAGGCTAAGGAACCAGCGTTGGAGATGTTCTTATAACTTGAAAAAAAAACGTTAAATTTTATGGTACCTATTCATTATTTTGGGTGTGATATCTACATTGAGTAACTCAATAGAGTATCTTGATAAATGAACAAAGAGCGATAGGGTTCTAGCCGTCTAGGCTTATTGACTAATTGGAACAAAATTTTAGTTATGTCAAAGAAATGAAGGGTCGAGAATTGTACTAAGAATTAGTTAACAAATAATGATAATAAATTAAGATTTAAATTTTATTAAACAAAGTATTAATATAAATGCATAAATGCGGATTCAACTAACACTTCATTTCAAGTTAAAAAAATAATATAGATATGTTATTACTTAAAAGTGTTGGTTACTTGGGTGAACAGTTACGTGCCAAAATAGATTTTGTTTTGATGGTGATTTGTTAATTCACTTAATTGTTATAAGAAACTCCATTATGTTAACTTTATAGCATTTCGAACTCCATTATTTATGGCATATGCTAATTGCTAATTTTGGCTTAGCCTTGTTTCTCATTCAAAGGATGTTGTAACTTTCTAAAAACTTCCAATTCATTCCATTACTATTCTCACTCCCTATCACTAGTTCCTAACAACCTTAGATCCTCAACCATGGAATGTTAACTTTCACCAAACACAGCAACCCAAAAAAAAAATTCAGAACCATACACACTGAACAGAAGAAGAGAAAAAACCATAGAATTCACCCTTCTTGTCTTCTTGCCTGGTTTGGTTTGTTGCCACCAATCCAGGTAGGTTTTGTTTTTTACATGCATGAACGATTGTGATGGTGCATTAGAAAACCACCACCCCCTCCATTATTCCATCGATCATAGCACAAACACAAAACAAAACCAAATACCAAACATCATTTCTCATTTCTGGCGTACAGGAAATCAAATCAAATCAACACCCTTTGTCAAAAAATTCATAGTTAGCCACAAAGTTGTCACATTTTTTGTTTTCTTTCTTCTTTAATTTTTTACCCTGTACGCCTGAAATTATGCATACATATTATTGCTGCTGTTGTCTCTTGCTGGTTTTCTGTTTTTTGAATGTGATTCCTGCATTGAGTGCTGCTAATGGCGGCGGCGAATCGTTGATCCTGGGTTGTGGATTGGAAGGTGGTGGCAAAGATGCTGATGGAAGACAATGGATTTCTGATAACAAGTACCTCTCAGGAGGAGGAGATTCAGTAACATCCAAAGCCTCTTTCCAAGACCCTTCTCTTTTATCTGAAGTCCCTTACATGACAGCCAGAGTTTTCAAATCAGAAGCAACTTACAAATTCCCTGTTCTACCTGATAAGCGTTACTGGCTCAGGCTCCATTTTTACCCCTCTGTCTACGGCAGTTTCAACCCCACAGATTCATATTTCTCCGTCGCGGCGAATGGGGTTACTCTTTTATCCAATTTCAGTGCCTCAATCACATGTCAGGCACTCTCACAGGCCTACATTGATAGGGAATATTCCCTTGCTCCATTGAATTCAGACACTCTATCTGTTACCTTCAAGCCGCGAGACGGGGGTTTTGCTTTTGTTAATGGCATTCAATTGATCCAAATGCCTGAGTTGTTTGATTCGGCACCGTTGGTGGGTTATGATGATCAAACTGTGGATGCAAAAAGTATGCATTTTCAGACAATGTTCAGGTTAAATGTTGGTGGGCAATACATATCTCCAGGGCAAGACTCTGGCCTAAGCAGAATGTGGTATGATGACACCCCTTATCTCTATGGTGGAGCCACTGGTGTGACCAACCAAGCTACTAAAAATGACACAATTGACTACAAAACCATGCCAAAGTACATAGCTCCTTCCAGTGTTTACTCCACATCAAGATCCATGGGACCCAATAAGGATGTGAACATGGGGTACAATCTCACATGGATTTTCCAAGTGGATCCTAATTCAATGTACCTTACCAGGTTGCATTTCTGTGATTACTATTATTCCAAGTCTAATGAGATTGTGTTCAAAATCTTCATCAACAACCAGACTGCAGAGCCTGAAGCAGATGTGATTGGATGGACAGGAGGTAAAGGAGTTCCAGTTTATAAAGACTATGTGACATATGTTCCTGGTGGAACAGTTGGTGAGGAGCTTTGGATTGCATTGCATCCTGTACCTGATAGTAAGCCAGAATTCTTTGATGCACTCCTCAATGGGGTTGAGATTTTCAAACTCAATGACACTAATTTGTCTGGCCCCAATCCTCAGCCTTCTGACATGCTGGTTGAGTATGAGGCGAAGGCGAAAACATTCCAAACCAACAAAAATGGTCACAAGAACATTGTTATTGGTGGAGCTGCAGGAGGTGCTGCAGGTTTTGCTATATTGGCTGCAATAGGTGTTGCTGTTCATCTCCAAAAGAAGAAGAGAGCTCCTGGATCATACACCAACACATCTAGCTGGCTTCCTTTATACGGAAACTCGCAAACGACCGGTACCAAATCCTCAGGGTCAGGGAAGAGTGGCAGTGGCAACATATCAGCCATGGCTCAAGGACTGTGCCGGTTTTTCTCATTACAAGAGATGAAGCAAGCAACCAAGAATTTTGATGAGTCCAATGTGATTGGGGTTGGAGGCTTTGGAAAGGTGTACAAGGGTGTTATTGACAATGGGGTTAAAGTAGCTATCAAGAAAGCAAATCCGCAGTCAGATCAAGGAGTGAACGAGTTCCAGACAGAAATTGAGATGCTTTCTAAGCTTAGACACAAACACTTGGTGTCCTTGATTGGTTTCTGTGAGGAAGATGATGAAATGTGCTTGGTTTATGACTACATGGATCGCGGAACGTTAAGGGAACATATTTACAAGGGAAACAAGCCATTGGATGAGCTATCATGGAAGCAAAGGTTGGAGATTTGCATTGGAGCAGCAAGAGGGCTTCACTACCTTCACACAGGAGCCAAGTACACCATCATTCATAGAGATGTGAAAACAACCAACATTCTCCTTGATGAAAACTGGGTTGCTAAGGTTTCAGATTTCGGGTTGTCAAAAACCGGTCCAAACATGAACCAAGGTCATGTTAGCACTGTGGTGAAAGGAAGCTTTGGGTACTTGGATCCTGAATATTTCAGAAGGCAACAATTAACTGAAAAATCTGATGTTTACTCATTTGGGGTTGTTCTGTTTGAGGTTCTATGTGCAAGGCCTGCTCTGAATCCAAGCCTTCCAAAGGACCAAGTTAGTCTTGCGGAATGGGCTTTGATCAACAAAAGAAGAGGAACACTTGAGGACATCATTGACCCCAACCTCAAGGGAAAAATCAACCCTGAAAGCTTGAAGAAATTTGCAGATGCAGCTGAAAAGTGTTTGTCTGATCATGGACTAGATCGTCCTACCATGAATGATCTTTTGTGGAACCTTGAATTTGCTCTCAACCTGCAAGTGAACCCTGATGGTTCAGCTCACTCTCCAAGGATTGAAGGTGAGTTTGAAGAGGTGAGCTTGAAAGAAAATGACATGGCTGCACATTATAAGAACCTGAGCCTTGGAAGTGATCATGAGCTTAGCCAGGACTCTGGATCCGGTGAGAATTCCGCGGTCATCTTCTCACAAATTGCCAATCCAAAAGGGCGATGAAGATAAAAATATGAATGCTTAAGGAAGCTAGGGAATTTAAGACAACAAAACCAGCGTTTTGCATTGCTTTTGGAGTGTGCACTGCTTTGATTGCTGCTTCCATTTATTGGTTTCTTTTTTTCTTTGTCTTGTTTTCATGCTAAATAGCTTATGATATCTAACTGTTTGTAGCAAAATGTTCAGAGAAGGTGGCTAAATGAAGTTCACTTAGCCTGTTATGTATAATATAGTTAAATATATATGTAATATGAATTATAGTTTATCAGATTTGTTTCTGCAAAATGACAGAACTGGCTGCATTTTGATCATGTAACCATGACTCTATATTGAAAAAACTTGGGTTCTTTGCTAACCTATTGTGGAGAGAGTAATTGATATGAACCCAATATTGGGTGAGGATCCCTTAAACCCACTATCAATTGAATTGTACACACACCGAGAAAGTTAAGAATGATGTTGGCTGATCGATTTGAACTCTTTAGCCCAAGTGTCTTGAACAAGTCATTATAATTTTATTAGATGTCACTCACTATTGTATAAATCCAATTCGTGGCTCTTGGATAGCAAGAGTGTGACTTCTACTTCTACATTTTGAATTTTTCAGTGTAATTTTTTGTGTTGAGTTGAGCTCATCTTTTAAAATTTGATTTTTCATGTATAATTTTAAGGACAAACTTATGTACAGTTGCTTATATCCAAGCCATCCAGTTTGCCAAATAAATTTTACCACCTCATTATTTTTTTCCACCTTATCTAGTCAAAGTTAACGATGTCAAGTTAATGTCAATGTCTCTTTCTTACTTACAATTATATCTCTGTATCTGTGCGCTTCCATCGTTGTCCTTCCATGGCGAACACGTTGATGCGAATCTTGTCGAAGCTTCCATGAATAAAATGTGGAATAGATAACTTTAAATCTAAGGCACCAAATCTGAATCAAACATCTCCAAATTTTTATTGCGGAAATTCATTCACATTCTCCTTATTATAGAAAGTGATTCTATAAATATTTTTGTTTTTAGATGTTATGAAAGAAATAAGGGTTGTCTAAATGACCATTGTCAAAAATTGGGTTAAATCACTCTTGATGAGGTGTTTCAATTAAATTGTAACATGTGTCTTTATAAATTCCAACTCGTTTAGTTATTCTTTTAATTTTATATTCTCTTAATATTCATTTTATTAAAAAATCTATTTGCACAATGAACCAATCAATTAGAATAATAACATAGAAACCCTTTTCAAAAAAGAAAAAACAAAGAATCCCTAATCTCCCAGTTTCTTTCACGCCTTCTTTGTTCACTCATTTTATTTGTCTACAATTACCTTGAGAATAACAGACTTGCACAAACCCTTTTAGTTAGATGCATTTTTGTATGTTAATATTGTTAATTCAATTGGTAATCAGAGTATGTAATAGGGGGAAAAGCAACACAAAACACGCATTACAGCTATGGTGTTCTTGTGGGATAACCAGTGGGAGATGCAACAACAATTTCTCCTAGAGAGGGTGTGGATTTCTCATATTCCCAATTGAATTGGTATATCTTTTAATTGCATCAATTCAATAGCAAACAAAGAAGACGACCCAAAGCGTGGAACGGTGGAAAAAATTGGGATTAGGGTTCTTAGTTATTTTTCTGGGAAAAGGATTTCTATGTTTTTATTCTAATTGATTGGTTCATTGTGCAAATAGATTGTTTAATAAAATGGATATTAAGAGAATATAAAATTAAAAGAATAAATAAATGAGTTGGAATATATAAAGACACATGTTACAATATTTTTGGAACACCTCATCAAGGGGTGATTTAACCCAATTTTTGACAAGGGTTATTTAGACAACACCAAAAAAAAAATTTAGAAAAAAGTTTATTAAAAATAACATTTCGGTGGAAAATAAGTTTATAAAAATTAATCGTATATGGATATATGCAAGTAATGCTAATCCATAAAACACACCCAATCAAAACCACGAACGCAAAACAGCTTATTAGCTAACACTCAATCCAAGTGTCTCAACTAACTTGCAATCTCCACCGTAGATAAGCATTCATCCAAAGGTTAATAGTTAACGCTCAATCCAAGTGTCTCAACTAACTTGCAATCTCCACCGTAGATAAGGATTCATCCAAGGGTTCACATTCGAGTATTGTAAAAAACAATTTGGATCCGTGCGACTCTTGTTTGGATCAATCAGCGCTCACCATTTCCCTTTTTCCTCCTCTATATAAATCTTCTCTCACTAGAGTTCCCATCATCACAATCACTTCTTATTTTTTACATGCACATAAACCTAAATTCCACATAGAGCGCCATCTTCCCTTCATTTGAAGCTTCTTTCTCATGAGGTCCTCCCTTCAAGTATGTTTGTGAATCACAAGCTGAAGCAAGAACATGTGATTTAACAAAATCATGAATAAGATGTTCTGGCTTCTGCTTGTGCTTTATGAACATATTTGTTTTGCCCAGACTTGCTTCCAATGAAGTGGTTAATTGTATCTTTGGCCTCAGAGCGAATCACGAGGTGAGCAAAAAACCGTTGTGTTGGTGGCATAAAAACTAATTGATGTGTGCCGATTTTTTCTTTATCAGATAAATAAAATTAATCAATTTTAATTTGAAAGGAAATACAACCAAATAATCTTTTCTATTTTTCCATATTCATACAACCCAACTCAGAACCTCAGCCCCAAACCCCCAAATACCCAGCAACCACCATAACTACTCTTCCTCCCACAACGTCCCCTCTGATACTGCAATCCCAAGTCCGATCCCGTAAGCAACCCAACCTCCCACCTTCTTCCTTCTTCTAGCAAACTCATCAAGAGAAAAAAATTGAGACAACGAGAGAGCGTAGTCTCTACCACACACCCATATCTGTAGCACCATCACCCAAATCTATAGCACCTTTATGTGTGTGATGCTTTTCAAGCTAAGTATCTGCCAAATCCTCCCCTTTTTCACCCAGATCTATAGCACCGTCGCCCAGATCTATAGCACTAGAGAGCGTAGTCTCTACCACATACCCAGATCTGTAGCACCATAACCGAAATCTATAGCACCTTTATGTGTGTGATGCTTTTCAAGCTAAGTCTCTGCCAAATCCTCCCCCTTTTCACCTAGATCTATAGCACCATCGCTCTGCAGGTCTATAATATCTCTATGTGTGCGACGCTTTGATCGACGACAACGACTCTATGATGCAATCAAGGTCCCTTGCTATCGTTCCTACTGTCGTTGTCATGGGAACCTCTGCTTCTTTTTGTCTCTATCTCAAGTTCTTCTTCTTCTTCTCTAATTGTGTTTGTGTTCATTTGAAGAGAAATGGGAGGATTTGTTTTATGGAGAGAAGGATTCAATTACGACAAAGAAAGGGAGGTTGAGGGGGTGTTGTGGTGGTTCGGTTACGGCAGATCTAGTGGTGGTAGTGGTTTTGGCAGTAGTCATAGGGAATATGATAATGGTGTTGGAGGTGAGGAAATGAGGGGACTATGGTTGTGTGGTTGTCGGCTATGGCGGTGACGCTCTGCTACTGATGGGTTGAGGTTGTCGTGGTTGGTGGTATGTGGTTGCTTTGGCTGCAGTTTTGGAATGATGGTGGCGTGAAGGTTTTCAGGGAAATGATGGGGTGGGTACGGTTAGGTTTTAGGGAGAGGATGGTTGAGGTTAAGATGAATGTCGAGGTTTGAAGATGATGATGAGTAATAAAATTCAGAAACATTTTGAAAAATGAGTTAGAAAACATTTTTTTAGAAAAAAAATATTATTATCGGGTAAGGAAAGAACCCTCCCTTGTATAAGGTTACACAAAAAAAAGGTAGGTTAGGCGAAACCTTATTTAAGCCAGTTAAGCATGAACATTTCTATAATACTAAGTTTTAAAATTTTACAATTAATGTATAAACATAGAAATATACAATGATATATAATGATTAAAACTCAAAGCATAATATTAAAAAATTTATCATATCTTTTCATTCATTGCATGCACTTTTGGTTCCTATATTTTTTTAATGTGTTATTTTGTTTCTTATATTTTTAATTTATCTTTGCTTTAAGTCTGGGCTCAAATGGATGGTGGGGTGTTGTTTGATACTGAACCTCCCTCTCTTAATTTGGGAACTTGTCAGGATCTTGAATTTGTGGAAGGAATTGAAGCTTCTCCTATGTCCCTCCCTTATGTTACGCCGAGAATAAAATAACGGGTTTGTGTAAACAAAGCTAAAAGTGGTAGAGGAATACCTAGGAAAGTTGAGAAGGCATGTAGAAGGAAGAAGGGTCTTATTATGGATTCCAATGGGGTTGCTTTAGCAGAGGTTTTAGATGTAGATATCGGTTCTAAAGGGAGGGAGACAATGTTTTTGTAGACGGAGCTTTCAAGGCATATGAGTGTTTAGACTAGTGCGTAAAGTGCTCTTTTGATGGGAAACTCTTGGGCATGATGTATGATTGTACAGTGCCCTCAACCAAATTGTAGCCCAGATTCTTACAAGTAGGAGACTGTAGCTTCTCTTGTTTTCTGCAAATGAAGAGTTTTTGGTTGTCTCTTGCTATTGAATGTTGGCGTGTTTTGATGCTTTTTTTAGTTTTGACCTTATTATGAGGCATTTTTGCTGTTTATGATGTGGCTGTTGCTTTGGGAGTTGACTTTTTCTTTCCCTCTGTAGGTGTTTTGCTAGTTGGTTGTTTTGTTTGCTGGCTTTTGTTTCCTTTTGAGAAGGGTTGTGTCGTCTTGTTATATATTTCACTACTAGAAAATCATATAAATTGCCTAAATTTTTTATGTCATTTTTCGCATATAATTTTAATATTAAATCACATATTTTTTAATTAATGACATTGATTCGACTAGTAACTTAATGACCGCGTTCAAAAAAACTTAATGACCGAATACTTTGATGAAGTCAAATTGTTGGTCCAAGTTTTATAATATTGTGTTTAAAAAAAAATTCGCTTAAAAATGTTTGAGTTCCCTGAGATTGCAAGAGAAATCAATTTGAGTCTCTGAAAAAAAATTCTTTGAAGTGTCATTCTAATGTTTTTTTTAATCAAATTAAGTCTTTTGCCTCAATTTTGACCGGTCAACGGTCCAGTGACAAACCTAGTCAATTGAGGATGACAACGTGAATTTTTCACATTAGTTTTAGTCCCTGGAAATTTTTTAAATTATATTTCCATCCCTCTTTTTTAACCACCATCTTCTTCCTCTTCCACCTCCATCTTCTTCCTTTTTCACTCCATTTTCTTCAAACCAAGAAAAACCTAAACAATCAATCAATCTCCTTAATCTTCTTCAATTTATGAGGTATCAAGTGATTTTTTTTGTCCTTGGATCCATTTACCCAATTCGTTTATGTCAATTTCCCTCGGTTCTTGTTTGGATCTTTCATTGATTTTGTTTTGGAATGTTACTTGCGTGTTGCAAACTGATAAGCCTTTTCTCAAGCAACCTAAGGTGTTTCTGAGGTATACTAAATAGTTGTTTGATTTTTTTATTTGGGTTATCAAGGACGGAGGTAGGTAGAAGCTTGTGAGGGCATGTGCCCCCACTTAATTATTAAAAAAGTCATTAAAAAAAATGATGAGTAAAAGTATGTGTTTTTTATAGTTTCTTCGGTAAAAAATGCTTTCACCTGTGTTCCACATTGTTAAATGTTCTCACTTGAGTAGTAAGAGTATGTTGTTTTTAAGGATCATTTGGTAAAAAATGTCCTCACTTGTGTTCATTTGGTAAAAAATGTCATCACTTCTAATAATACTAGTGTTTTTTACCCGCGCGTTGCACGGGGAATTTGTCTATTGTATTTGATAAATCGATCGATATTTTAAATTATAAAAAATTTAAGAGACTAAGAAAGTAAGAATAATCATAATAAAGATGTAGATATTTAAATAGCATAAATTCAGACACTCAATTCTAGTGTTTTGTGAAGATGTATACCCGTGTTACATAAAAGATATTGCTTTTGTGTTTTAGATATGTAACAATACATAAATATATAATTATTGTTTACATTATTAAAAGTACACTTAAGTTATATAAATTTTTTTTTCACTCGTACAAATTTTCATTTTTCATGTAAAATGTTCCTTCCCGTGAGATCTCGTAACTCAAATATGTTAGCACTAATATATTTATAGTACATATGTATTAATATTTTTTATTCCTCATACTATTCTTACTATCAAATTATTATAGTTATATACATATATAAATATAATTACTCTTAACTTTTCTTTTCCTAATCTGAACGGTTCAACTTTTAACTATTCTTCTTCTTCCACCTCTTCCCTCTAATAGTATTGGATGACTCCAAGCTCTAAAACTCACTCATTAATACTCGACACTTCATTAGTGAATCATCAAATATATTCCATAAGTACTAATTGGATATGACATCATACTATCTAAAAATTCACATTTCACCTACTTCTTTGATCCCCTTGAAGTGCTATTGCATGAGATGCTTTTTTGACCGCGTAAAAGCGCTTCTATATGAGAAACAAAGGATCAACCTTAGTAAAGCTTTGTTCTCATAGCAGTACTTATCCCACAGATACCAAGAAGTATTACTACAATGTTCAATGCAGAGCTTGATATATTTGGCAAAGCTCTGCTAACAACATAGGAATCAACCTTAATAGTCAAATTCTCGAGCCTCACTTCCACAATTGGAGCTTTGCTCCTAAGTCCTAAGACAATAGAAATAATCAATCAGTTCAAATCATCTATATATTATATTGGGATCAAATACATGATTCGGTGATTTGATTTTATCTTAAACATAAATTTGATTGATTCTTCTAAAAGTTAATAAAGGGCATACCATAAACAGTGGCTAAAAGCTAGGTTAGCCTCAAAGTAAAATGCTTGATTAGAAGGTTAGCCTCAAAGTGACACACAACTGACATAAAAGCAGTAAAAATGAATCTTTGCTGCCCTAAACCACCTTCTTAGAGAAGGAGAAAAGCAATGTAAGCATACTTGGAAAAAGGAGTAGACTTGAATCAGGACGGAACACAAACTTGACATCAATTGCGAGCATGTATGGTTTTAATTTTAACCGTTCAAGAATTACCTCTCAAGTTGCTTCTAATAACTTATTTCTTAAACGGGAAATCTAATTCCCAAACCTCCATTGTAACAATGGTTAATCAGGGAATAGAGTTCCAGAAACTTGACCAAAATACAAAACATCAAATTGTTTTCCCATCTTAAGAGTGGAAAAGAAAATTTCTTCAAAAGGTGCATAATTTCTGAATGCGATCACTCCTTCAATTACACAAAAATAGTACTCCAAATACAACAATAGAAGGTTTTATATGAAAAGAACATACCTTTGTATAGGAAATCAGATGCATAATCAACAATGGTACAATTATCAAACTGACAAAGGTAGCATAGTCACTTGTTAAAATTAAATTAACTAACAGTTATTGATCATGAGAGATAGAATTTAAAAAATAAAACCAAAATAAACTTGAATGATCATTATTTCTCGCCATCCCATAAAAAAGTGCAAAAAATCGGTTTGAAATAACATACCTTAGGTACAAACATAGTTGTTAGAGCCCTTAAAAATCCTCCAATCATCTATTCCTCTTCTAATCGTGCTGAAACAAAGAATCCACACACACCTTTTAGGACCTTGCTGGGAGCAAGCAAGATGCATCCCCCAATCCAAAGAATATAGTTGAAGAATGTATCCAACATCAAATGCCTAAATCACCACAAACTACATTCATATCCAATCTGTTTGCATCCAACATCAAAATCCTTCTCCAATAATGGTTATAATACACTGTTAGTCATATTTGTTTAAGAATCTAGTTGCATTTGAGTCCATGTTTATGGAAAACTCATGCTTCGTGTACATGTTCAATTGTCCATGTATCTTGGTTGAGTGTGTATTTTAATATATTTTGAGTCAGTTATTGCTTTCTTTTTTATTGGTTATTAAAATTATAATGTAATTAATTAATTTATGATATTATGAGATTGAGTTTGTTAGAAATAAGATATGATAGTTATATGTTTGCGTTTTGAATTTTAAGTCGAGTTGCAGGTACATATAAGAGATGAGATGGTTGATGCAGTATCTTAGTTAATTAGGAAAAATATTTTAAAATCTTGATATTTTATAATCTCAGCACTACATATTTTATTTTTATATTGTAGATCATGAAAAAAAATAAAAGGAGAAATAAGGGGATTCCGGTAAATATGCAGTAAATTAGGCTAGAGAATTTTCCTAATTTGAAGAGATAATGAAAATAGTTTCAAAATTTATTTTGAAAATAAATTTAGTAATGAGTAATCTAGGTAAATCTTAGATAATTAGAGCAAATCTTTTGAAATATGGAATGACACGTGTCAACAGAAGAGAAACTTTCTAATGGAATAACACATGAAATTTTTTATAAACAAAAAATAATAAATTACCTAGAATATGTCTATTGTATTTGATACATTAATTAATACTTTGATTATTAAAAATATATTAAACAACAAATGAAATAGAAAAGTCTGAATTGATGAGTAAAGTGGACATAAAGACTTCTCTTTTAAGCCCGATTGAGACCAAGAGGAACTCGTTTCACATTCTTCGTAAATATGAAGATGATAACACAAATCATAGATGTAAGAAATTATCAACATATTAATCTTAAAAAAAATAATGTGATAGTAGCTCAAATCAGGATTGTGTAAGATATATCATAAAGTATAACATTATTGTGTTTATTCCAATTAAGTAGGGATGACAATGGGTAGGTACTGTAGTACCATCTCCATACCCGCGTTTTTAGAAATTACATGTACCCGTCTCCATACTCACATGGGTAGCAACTCGAAGCTCTCCACCTTTAGACAATTCAATGTCATTACAGGAAGCTATCCATCTTTGCCAAAATCTAAATCTATGGATGACAATGGGTCTCAAAACCATAGGGTACCCGCAAAAATACCCACTATGGGTAGGGTAAAAAATCGCTAAATGGGTATGAGGTTGAGTATAGATAATTACCCGCAAAAAATAGTGGGTATGGGTGCGGGTATGGGCACTATAATACCCAATCGACCCATATCCGCACACATATGTTATCATTATTATTATTATTATTATTATTATTATTATTATTATTATTATTATTATTATTATTTGGGAATATATTAACAAATTAACTTAAGTTATAGCTTTCAAACTCACTCTTTTTTAAAAAAAGTTTGGGATATATTAATTAATACTCTAAAAATAAATAATAAATAAATAAAGATAAAATCAAGAAATAAACCACCTAAATCCTAATTAAATCTAAAATTTAAAAATGTATTTTTTTTTACCCTAAAAATAAATTAAGATAAAATCAAGAAATAAACAACATAAATCCTCATCAAATCTAAAATTTTAAAATGTATTTTTTATGAGAATTAATCTGAGAATGACACGTGTTATATTTTTTTCCAATTAGTGAATATTCTGCACCCTAGAAGATTTTCTTTTCCTCAATCCTTTTGCTTTTGATTAAGAAGAGAAAAGCAGGAATCCTTGAAGCATATGACATCTTACAATTAGTTGAAGAACAAAATCAATTCATGAAGAAGATTGAAACAGAAACCCAAAATGAAGTGTTGAAGAACAAAATACCCTCCTTCACCAATTTGAAAGGATTGTGGTGAAAGAATTGTATTTAGTGTATTTGTGAATCTTGGGGTGGAACCCTTGTGAAACAAAAAATCAAAGACACATTTCAGTCAAGAGAAAAAAAAAATGGTGTATTGCCCCATATGTGCGCACCCCAACAAATTATCTATATATGTGAGAAAAAAATAAAATAATTCTCCCACCCAAAATAATTGTGGTTACTTCACCAATAAACTTATACTAACAATCAATTTAAATTGAACTTAAGAAAATATATAGAGCAAAGTAAGATAAGTCACTCAATTGACATACTAAAACATGAGTATATGCAAAACTAATGAGTTTGAGGAAAACATGAACCAACCTTAAGAATGAGCTAAACATACTCATGAAGATTAAATGTGAGCTCTTCATATGCTTTCATCAATTTGACTGACCTGTGCATCATTAAAAAAAAATTAGTAAGTTGTGCATCATTCACATACAGTGCAAATAGTATGCTTATACACACAGCTCAAACATGATGAATAAAAACGTGCAAAATTTGAGAAATGAATTATAAATTCAGGCTATCCTAAGTTTCGTAATTTCTATAAATTATACAAAAATCTGGTTTAGAATGGCTTCACACGCATGGATTTCTACAAACTATACTAAAATTTGGTTTAAAAAAATACAAAAGCGGAAGAAGAACAATAGAAAAAACATTACATCAGAATCAAAACATTACGTCTTCAACAATGATTCGTTAAAGGGTCTATGAAAAAATTTGTAAACTTTTGGATCAAAACACACAAAATATGTGAAATTTAAGAATCCAAGATTGAATTACGAACAAAGGATAAACTGAAATGGCACAAACCATCAATCACAACATGATAAACTCTTCTTCACGTAACATCATCTTACAGCATACCTCTGTCCTGATCGCGACATGTGGCAGAGGTAGAAATAGCAGCTATCAAATCTCTGCGTGTCCATGATAGCTTTGTGGACCCTCAGCACCAAATCGACTCCCTTTTCTTAGAATTAGCATTAAATAAATAATAAGATAAATTAATATAAAATCAAGAAATAAACAACCTAAATCCTAATCAAATCTAAACTTTAAAAAGGTACTAAATAAAGATAGATAAAAACTACCAAAATCTAGCAAATCACAATAAAAAACTCATAAAATCCTGAATTAAATAAAAATATGAAAATTCAATAAAAATACCATAAAAATTCATTTATACTCTAAAAGTAACTCAAAAATAAAATAAAATATTTCATGAAATTAAAATTAAATAAATAATAAATAAGGATAGATAAAAACTATCAAAATCTAGCAAATCACAATAAAAACTCATAAAATCCTGTATTAATTAAAAATACAAAAATTCAATAAAAATTAATTATTATACTCTATAAATAAATGTAAAATAAAATAAAATATTTCCTGGAAGTAAAATTAAATAAATAATAAGATAAAATTAAGAAATAAACAACCTAAATCCTAATCAAATCTAAAATTCAAAAAGGTACTAAATAAAGATAGATAAAAACTACAAAGTCTAGCAAATCACAATAAAAACTCATAAAATCCTTAATTAATTAAAAATCCGAAAATTTAAGAAAAATTAATTAATATACTCTAAAAGTAAATCTAAAATAAAATAAAGTATTTCCTGGATTTAAAATAAAATAAATAATAAGATAAATTAAAATAAAATTAAGAAATAAACAACCTAAATCCCAATCAAATCTAATATTAAAAATGGTATTAAATAAAGATAGATAAAAACTAAAAAAATATAGCAAATCACAATAAAAACTCATAAAATCCCGATTTAATAAAAAATTCGAAAATTCAATAAAAATTAATCAATATATTCTAAAAATAAATTTAAAATAAATTAAAAGACCAAATATTATGTTTTAAAATAATATCAATCAATTATTTTAGAATATATAAAATTAAAACATATATCAATTGAAAATTATATCTTCTTAAATAATATCAATTAATTAGGTTAGAATATATAAAATTAAAACATATATCAATTGAAAATTATATCATCTAACAAATTGACACGTGGAATAATTTTTATGAGAATTAATCTGGTGCTGACACGTCACTAAGAATTAATCTGGTGCTGACACGTCACTATGGAAGTTCTTCTTTTCTAATATATATTGATATTGATATTGATATTGATATGTTAGTTTTTCTTATTATGAATTTATGTGTATATATTGTTTTCACAATATTACATTTCTGGATCCGTCCATGTGGGTTCTTGCATTATGATGTTAATGCAGTATAGTTTGTTTATTTTTTTTTTCATTGGTCTTTGATTCAAGACTCTTGGGGATGCCATTGAAGGTCTTTCTCTTTCTCGTAAAATGTTTATTCCATGTAGTGTAAATCTATCAAGTTATTGTTGAAGAAGATTAAAGAGATTGATAACTTTCTAGATTTTTTGGGTTTGAAGAAGATGAAGTGGAAGAGGAAGAAGATAAAGGTGGAAGAGAAGGGATTGAAATATAATTTTAAAAATTTATAGGGACTAAAACTGATGTGAAAAATTCACGTGGCCTTTTTTAATTGACTAGACTTGCCACTGGACCGTTGATTGATCAACGTTGAGCAAAATGACTTAATTGATTACAAAAATAATTTTAGGAAGACATTTCAAAGAAATTTTTTCAGGAACGCAAGTTGATTCATCTTAAAATCTTAAGGATCTCAAGCATATATAACCTTATCTTTTTAAATAGTTTTTGGATTTTTTTTATAAAACGTGATTGTATAAATATTTTTGTTGTTCGATGTTATGAAAGAATTTTTTTTATTAAAAATAACATTTTGGAGGAATATAAGTTTATAAATATATATATATATATATATATATATATATATATAAGTAAAGCACACTTGAACCATTACATTAAATACATTAGTAAAGATTGCATGTATTATAATGCATTAAGAAATAACAAATTATCTTTATAATAAATATATTAAATAATAGGATTAAAAATAGAAAAAATAATTGTATTGTCAAAAGCTATTCAACTACCTACATTAAATATTCATAAAAATATATATATATATATATATTAAATAATAATATTTATAATTTAAAAAAAAATAACTTGAGTTGAAAAATATTAAGAATTAAAATTAATTAATTATAAATAATATTTATAATTAATTAATTTAGATAAAATAGATTTAAAATTAAGAAATATTTTTTATTAAATAATTATTTATAGTTAAAATTATCATAGAGTAATTTTCTATTTAACTACATATATGATGATATATAAATTAAATATATTAAAAATTAATTTAATTAAATTAGGAGATATATATTAAATATGCTATGCATGTCATGTTAGTTATAAAAAATAATAGAATAATTAAATTAAATTTATTTGTCAAAATTGTTCAATTTTAAAATTTTTGGTCGATAGTAGTTATAATTTTGATTTAAAATATATTTTTTAAAAATATTTAATATGAGTTTATAACTTTCTATCAGGTTTATCATTGTTGCACTTATCTATCTATCTATCTATCTATCTATCTATCTATCTATACTATATATAAAGGGAGAGTTTATGCAACTTTGGGGGCAAACTGTCATTCAACAATTAATTTTATAAACTGTGAAAGATGAGTATGGATATTTTAGTAAAAATGCATTTTATTTTGCTTAGATTGAATCTCAGCCATTCATTCCATGTAACCTTAAAAAGAACAATTGATCCAACTTCAAAGTGTCTAATAATGTCACAAGAACCTTTCAAATTCTACAATCATATTCACATAAAAAAGTAATATAAAATTTAACATTTTAAATTTAAACATTAATTAATTTGTGGTTTTAAATAACATTGATTTTTCATATTCCATTAGGTTAATCAACAATTCTTTAACAATCAAGCAACCTTTTTAAAAAATATTTTTATTTATTATGTGATTTTTTAGTGATATACAAATAAGTTATTTTGTTAGCACATAGTTTTTTAGTTTTTTATTTATTCTAAATTTTTAAAATTTATGTAGTTTTATTTCTCTTTTAATTTCGCCATTTGTCCAATCAAATATTTATATTTTTTTATACATTTATAAAAAAAATATTTTTTAATTCATCTCTTATGAAATTGATTTTAAAATTTGAGATCACTTTAATGATTTTAATACTTTAAAATAATTCTTGATCTTTCAATATTCTAATTGTTTCATCTTTTTTAAATTAATGATTCATGACTTTTCATTATCTGAAACTTCTCATCTAATTTTAATTGATTCTAAAATGAATAATATTCAATGAATGGAATAGGGAAGAGTTGGGGCTTTTCATATCCTTCATGGTTGAGTCTTTAGGTATAAATACTCTTCATTTGTTTGATTTGTCTACGTCTTTCCATTAATCTCATCTACATTTTTGGGCTCCAAAGTTGTCAGTGACTACAAATCATAACTCTATGCAGAGTTTCTTTGCTGCTGTGAAATTGGTGAGCTTCTAGCTTATGTTGTAGGTTTCAAGTTTTGTAAATCCTGCATAAAAAATCAATGCGGTTTTTAGACAGTGCACATGTTCTGTTTTGTTATTTATTTTTTCTGTAGATTTTTCTATAAGGATGTAAGATCAGGATTTCCTGAACAATGACTATGTTTATCGATTTCATTTTTCTGTGATTTATTTTTCTATTTTTGTGTCAGTATGTTTCCAATATGCATTCTTCTTGGTTCGAAAACCAATCCAAGATTTGAAGTCATCTGAGGTCAATTGTTGCGGTTGATCTACTCTCTAAGGTATAATGTAACCGATATTAAGTTTCTCATGTTAGGCTTGGTGTTAGCCATTAAAAAGTTGTACATCTCAAGGTAGCCAACTAACTAAACTTTATGAACTCTCATCTTCTATATAGTTTCTTTATATCATTCTTCTTAGTTTGATTCAATCTTTCTATTGCCTATTTGTCGTCCTTGAAAAATTTGGTGTATGGCATTGAGAAGTTTTTGAGAACATCCTCAAGGGACTCAAAACACTTGAAAAATTGCTTTCCAATGGCCCAATTATTCATTCATATCATTTAACATCTAAATTATCATTGAATAATTTTTTAAAGATTGTTTTGTAGGTTGACAACCCTTTTATTTGGCTTTCTTTGTCAATTGTGAAGGTATGTTTCGTTGAGTGTAATAGATATATTTTATGTCATATTTTGACTCTTTGTCAAATTGAGAAAGATTTTTTCTCGATTTTTATTTTCTTAATGAATAAAAGTTTATGCTTTTGAAAAAAATTCACTTAGATCTAGCATGAAGACATTTTTCTTTGAATGATTATATGACAAAAGAATTTCTAACCTTCAAGTTAGATTTTCATAATAAGTGATTTATTATTTTCAATTTTTTTATTAATGATATTTTCTAGACCAAAAATTGAAGGATATTGGTCCTATTTTCTTTTCAGGGTCAAATTCTTTATATACAAATAAAACTAGAATAAACTGATTTTTTTATTAAAGAAAACACATTAATATACTATATGGGCTATATATAAGTTAGAAAATATATCTTTCTTCTATTTACCTTAAAATATATAAAAAGTGTAGGTATTTGGTTCATATGAGTTAGGAAATTTCATAGAGCACACAAAGTTAGTTTTGATTTATTGAATTATTAGTTAAATAAAAATTAATATTAATATTAATCCATAAAAGATAAAGATAGTGTGTTTAATATCATATCAATGTAGAAAATAACCTTCCCATTATGCATTTTCCATGAAACTATATAAGTATTAAATTAATGGTTTTTAATTATATTAAAACATTAATTATTTACCTTGAATTTTTTGTAAATGAGTTTATTATTATTTAGCCCATTACTATTTGGTTCATAGTATAATTTAGAGAATTTCATAGGTCACAATTAATATGTTTTGATCTAGAGAATTATTAAGTAGTTTTTAATTAATATTAATATTAAAATTTAGAACATAAAAATTAAAGGTGGTGGATTTAATACGAAATATGATATCACTCCAAAAAATAAATTTTCCACTAACCGGTCCTACAACTATATAAATTAGCAACAACACTCATTCAAAATGTGCACTTCATATAGTCTGCTTTGACTTATTCGCATTGAATTAAGGCTCGAACTTTTAGTCATTTTGCAAGTGCATATACCAGAGGCTAGATACTGATTTTTTAGCTTAGAATGTCTAAATGTGCTATAACTCGCGCTTTGATTTTGTAATGATTTTCTATTGATTTCATCCAACTTAATATTGGACAGTTTTCATGGTTTATAAATAGGTGTTTTCATGGTTTACAAATAGGTTTATTTTCATGTTTTTTTTTTCACGGTAAAACAAAGCTTCCAAATTTATGATTTCTTATATCTGAATTTAATTTAAATCTTTTAATTCATAATTTCTTTTTATAAATGTATCAAAAGTAACACAGATTTTTATAGGCTACAAAAAAGTTAATATTACCTAAAGTTATTGCTAAATTTTATAAAGGGGCTCATTAATTTCTAAACATAAGAAAAGTATATAAAGTTACATATGACACATTCAAGGACTATAAAGTTACATATGACACATTCAAGGACGTGTGCTATATGATGATAAAGAATACATTGATGAAGTAACATAAGTCTTGCATTGCAGCACAACAAACAATCTTAGAAGACTTTTTGCTACATTACTATTAACATATCTGCTTTTAAGGGCATAATTTGTTTAGAAAGAATCCTGAAAGTATTTAAGTGATTATATTTTACATATAGACGAAGACTTATTACCCAACATAGTGGTAAATGCATATTTAATCAAAGCTCATACAAAAAAAAGTTAGGACAAAAACCACAAAAAATTTAATTTCACCGCTTCTACAAAATAAAAACAAATACATTCATCACTTGAAAAAGTATACAAATTTATATTTACTAATATCTAAAATTAATTTTATTCTTTTAATTCATAATAAATTTTCTATCAATAAACATAAAAAACACAAATTTAAAAAGAAAAAATATACACGATAAACATAAATGAATAACCCCCGTGCATCGCACGGGTAAAAGTACTAGTATACAATAAACAAAATGTAATATGCAATGAAGTATTTAATAAAGTTCCTAAATGGTATCATATTTGATATATCTACAATATTTCTTCATTGATAAAAAAGAACAATCATTCTTAACCAACTTTCACTTTTGCAAATTATTATGCTACACGAGTTTAAGAATCTTTTTTAACTAAGTCCTTATAATTTATTTGTGTTGTATCCTCTACTGCATGTTCTACTCAAGTGTAGTGAAAGTTAAAGGTCTATCATAAAGTGCATTCCTTTCTCAAGGATCCAAAGAGATAATTTTAACCATTGTAATAGACATTCATTAGGTTGAACTATTTGTGTTTTCAAATAGTCTTATGAGGTTTTTTAATTTTTTACCTTCTATAAAACTATAAAAATTTATCGAATAAGATAAATTATTATCTTAATTCATAATTAAGTTAAAAAATATTTGCTCTTACAAACTGCATATTAACTAATTAAATACTCATTATACAATAAATAGTATAAATTTTATATGTGTAACTAAGAATATGTTTCGACATTAAACTTTCATTAGCACACTTTCCATAAAGTCTCAACTGAAAACACTAATTTCATGGCCAAAACATGAAAGTAAGAGATAAATATCACTTTATAAAAGTCTTTTACTTTTATAGATAGATGATTTTACACAAACACTGTATTCAGCTCTAATTATATATTTTCATCAATTTACTTAATATTGAAAGTGCATTACTATTTAAACAAATAATCACCAAATAAATTGAAAATAATTTTTATTAAAGAAACATAAAATATAAAATATAAAATATGTGCTTTAATATACTAAAAAATTAACATAAGAGGGGTAGCTCAGTTGGCAACGCAGACTGAGTGAGTGTGAAGAGCTCTCGGATTCGATCCTCACACAATACACAATGGGGGAGGAATGAGGAGTCTTAATTGTGACTAAATCTCGAATCTGTCGGTATATCCAAAGAGTGAACGGTACCAAATGTTTATAACTAAAAAAAACTAAAAAATTAGTGTACAATAAATTTTTTATTGAGCTTCATTAATGTAATTACATTACATATGTTTATCATATTCTTAATTATCTACTATTCAATAATTTTTCATATTACATAAATTATTTTTACAAATAATAGACACATAACTTAAAAACAAACCCGTGCAATGCACGGGTTTAATTTCTAGTTAATCGTATATGGATGTATGCAAGTAATGCTAATCCATAAAACACACCCAATCAAAACACGAACGCAAAATAACATAATAGTTAACGCTCAATCCAAGTGTCTCAACTGACTTGCAATCTCCACCGTAGATAAGCATTCATCCAAAAGGTTCATATTCGAGTATTGTAAAAAACAATTTGGATCTGTGCGACTCTTATTTGGATCAATCAGCGCTCACCATTTCCCTTTTCCCTCCTCTATGTAAATCTTCTCTCACCAGAGTTCTCATCATCACAATCACTTCTTATTTTTTACATGCACATAAACCTAAAATTCACTTATAGTGTCATCTTCCCTTCATTTGAAGCTTCTTTCTCATGAGGTATTCCCTTCAAGTATGTTTGCGAATCACGAGCTGAAGCAAGAACATGTGATTTAATGAAATCATGAATAAGGTGTATGTTCGGGCTTCAGCTTGTGATTTACAAACATATTTGTTTTGCCCAAACTTGCTAACAATGAAGTTGTTAATTGTATCATTGGCCTTAGAGCGAATCACGAGGTGAGCAAAAAAAATGTTGTGTTTGTGACATAATTGATGTGTGCCAATTTTTCCTTAATCGGATAAATAAAATTAATCAATTTTAATTTGAAAGAAAATACAACCCAATAATATTTTCTATTTTTCCAGATTCATACAACCCAACCCAGAACCTCAACCCCAAACTCACAAAAGCTAATTATTAATTTAGTAAAATCAAAGGATGAGAACAACCCTCTCATCAAGGTAAAAAAATATATTTCTTCTTCCTTCTTCCTTTCCTCTTCTACCAACGCTTTGACATTGACGAACCTGCTCCACCAACTCAACGTCAGAGCATACTGCGATGGCGCTTCTAATGGTGTTGGTTGCTCACGGCGAAAAGAAAGGATCGTCTGGGTGGCTTGAAATACCAAAGGCTATAGCGTCGATGCGATCAAATAATGGGAAAGGCTCAATGTGGGTGGCTCACATCGACATTCACTATCAGATTCGTACCTACAACAAGTTGTAAGCACCAAGGGTTGCAGGAAAGTGTAGTGGGGAATAATTTTAACATCCTTTGGAAATTGAATCTATAGAGTTGATTTCACAAATATATCTAGACGAACTTTCATTTGGAATGACCTCGTTTAATCCCTTCCAAAAGGTTTTGGAGCATTAACTAGAGAAAGAATCAAGCTAGGAAGGAGACATAAAGCCAATTCCTCTGAGGAAGGGGAAAGAATTTTGGCTGAATAATCAAAATGTTCGTAAGGGTAAGCCAAGAAAGGAAAATATAAGAATTTCACAGTAAGGGGTAGTCTATTCTACAAAGGAAAACACAAGACAAAGACTGTACCTGGATGAAAAGGGGATCCATCAAAGTTTGAATAAAAAGGCGGAATGTTGGGAAATTGATGAAGAATATTTACGTGTAGAATTTATTCTTAGACTCAAAATTTGTGACCAATTTCAAGGAATTTGCGAAATAAGGGAATGAGATTAAAAAAAAAGTTTTAGGGTTGAAATGATTTGAATTTGTGACGTAAGGCATTTTAGAAAGTCCACAAAACCAATAAAAAAGAGTTCCCCTTTAAAATGGAAAAGGAGAGCCTAAAGGTTTTTCCTTTGCTCTAAGACAAACAATGCAGCTTGAGAGGTCCAAATGAGAGCTGGATATCATTTTTCAATCGGGAAAAATGGCGTCTAGAACACCCTCTCAGGCAACTCATATTACTTTTAGAGAAGTGCGCTTCCGCTCGACTTTTGCATTATGTTACATGCCAAGCTGGGGCCTCCTGTTCCAGCCGCTCTAAGTGGTCACAAAGCCTAATAGCATCTCAGTCAGCCCAAAGGTCGTACATCCAAGGTTAAACACCATGTTGGTTGGCCGAGATGAATAAAGCAAGGAACATCACATCCAAACGCTGGCCGAGCAGACGTAACTCGCACAATTAGTGCAACATCACCAAGTTATATAAAGATAACTAAGATCCTGAAAGTCCTACGCTAATGATTCCTAAAGATCTCAAGTCATTGAGACAATAATCATCATGTTTATAAATACAAGTTGGATAATTTATTTCGATAACCATTACTCATTTTCAATTCATAAGAGTTAGGAGTCGAACCTCTAAAGTCCAACCGGCCGCTTAAGAGACAAACTGTTATACCACTACGTTAACTCACTTGATTAAAAGATTATATATATATATATATATATGATATTTTATTCTTTAGCAAACAAATAATTTGAAAGAGAAACTATTAAAAATTACTTTTACAAAAATAAAATGATCGTTAAAAAATTAAGCGTAAATCAAGGATTTTAGTAATTAATTCAAATTTCAAAATAATCCAAATCCATGCAAAGAAAACCAACCAAAACCGAAAACCACATAAAGCAAATCAGCCTCCATCCGGAATCTCCAAAAGGTAACTAGCTAACACTATCAATCCGAGTCCATCCTCTGACTTCCATTCCTGACCGTCGATAACCCTCCATCCAACGACTCACATTTAAACATCGTCAAAACTCATCGATCCGTGACAACCTCTTTCCACCAATCAGAACGCACCATTTCCCTCTCCCCACTCTGTATATAAACAAACTCCTCTCACCGTAGTCCCCATCATCACACTATCCATTCTTCAATTCTCTCTCATCACTTTCTCTCTCTAGCGGTTATTCAGTTTCCTCCGATTTCCAACTCCGCCATGACCACCGCCACCAAGAAGGCCGCTCCGGCGAAGAAGCCGCTCTCCCACCCTCCCTTCGCCGAGGTAATTCCGAATCCCTAGTTCCTTTCTTAATTTCCCGATTCGTGAGTTTTGAATTTGAATTCTGATTTTCTGGTTTTGTTTTGTGATTCAGATGATTACCGAAGCGATTGCGAGTTTGAAGGAGAGAACCGGTTCAAGCCAGCACGCGATTACCAAGTTCATCGAAGGGAAGCACAAGGAGCTTCCACCGACGTTCCGCAAACTCATCCTGCATCAGCTCAAGAAGTCGGTTGCCGCCGGGAAGCTTGTTAAGGTGAAGAACTCCTTCAAGCTAGCACCGTCTCGACCTGCTCCGGCGAAAGCAGCTCCCGCCGCCGCTGCACCTGCAGCCAAGAAGCCCAAAGCTGCTGCTGCTGCTGCCAAGCCGAAGCCGAAGGCTAAGACAACAACTGCCAAGGCTGTTGCAAAGCCGAAGGCAAAAGCTGCTGCTGCTGTTGTGAAGAAGGCCTCTGCCGTGAAACCTAAGGCGGTGGCGGCTAAGCCGAAAGCGAAGGCTGCTGCGGTGGTGAAGGCTGTGAAGAAGGTTGCTGCGAAGCCGGCAAGGAAGGCGCCGGTGAAGGCAGTGAAGAAGCCTAAGAGCGTGAAAACGCCGGTGAAGAAAGCGAAGAAGTAGAGATTAGGGTTTGTGTTTGATTTGGATTTGGTTGTTTAGCGCTGTTGATTTCTGTTTTATGATTTACTATAGATTGATATAGTGGTAGGAGACTGGTTTGGGTGTAAATTACTTTGGTAGAATTTCTACAAGTTCTGTTGTATTGGACAGAGTTCTGAATGAATCAAATTATCATCTCATGTCTTATGAGATTTCAAATCTCCATCTGTTTCTGATGTTCCATTTTGTTTATATTAGCATAACAATCAACAAAATTTGGTTTTTTTTAGGTTTAAGAGACTTGTCCTTGCAATCTGCAACAAAAATGTGCATTACATAATCATAATACGCCCCCCCTAAAACACCAAATTAACACTGAAGATTAAACCCTATAACATCCCAAAAGCTACTGCTCCTAAATTGTAAATTGCATGTAACCTAAATTGAAATGAAAAATATGAGTTGATCGATATTTAATTGTACGAGTCAATCATGCGATTGCTTGAATGTGAGGTATATATAACTTGCAACCTAAATCAAAATGAAAAATATGAGTTGGTCGATCTTTAATTGAACGGCGAAAATCACGTGATTGCGTGAATGTAAGGTATAAATAATTTGCAATATATAGTTAACTCAATTCCCTTTTCATCATGAAACCGGTCTCAAAATCACGTGATTGCGTGAATGTAAGGGATATAACTTGCAATATGTAGGTAACACAATTTCCTTTACATCATGAAACCGTGGGTGATTTCATCATGTTATTCTATGTCCCTTATTCTTGTTTTTTGATTTATACTCTACTCTACAATTTTGAAACAAATTTTTGTCTTCAAATTGGGCTTGGTTTCAAAACCCTAATCCATTTTTCGCCACCATACAAAACAAAACACTGCATACAACAATGAGAAAAATGTTAAAATGCAAGCTTAAATCTGCAACAAAAATGTGCATTACATAATCATAATACGTTCCCCCAAAAACACCAATTTAACACTGAAGATTAAACCGTATAACATCCCAAACGCTACTACTCCTACATATATATGTCACAACATTTGTCAAATCCAGGGAACTAGTTTGGGGGAACATCACAATCTGGTACATTACATATTACATCAATGACGACCATTACATAAGAATATGATGTGTGCTGATATAACTTACAAAAACCATATACACCGCAAGTTAACACAAATCAGAAGAGTCAGTCCGAATGAAAAGAAAATGGGGGTATTTTCCTCTCAAGTGGCGGGTCAGTACGATTGGACTGATATGTCTGCTGCGTTTGGGAGCTCAGTGATCTGGGGAGGAGCTGTTTTTGTTGCGGTATCCACTTTTGATCGTTCTTTGGTTTTGCAACTGCCATTGCTACTGTGCCGAATGGCCTGGTCCTTGTTTCTTTGAGTGAGAGGAGTGTTAGAACCGCCTCTGATTCGGCTACCAGTGCTATGACGTGCTCGGCTACAAACTTCAGGAGAGATTGAGTTCACAGCATCACCATGACTCCTCCTCCGGTTGTTTAGTTTTGGTGACTTGGGGCGAGTCAGTGGCAGCTGCCATAAAAGGAAACTGGATAAATGATTTTTCCGAAAAATGGCTGGTAACAATTTGAAATTGTCAACACACTCCATTTGGAAAGATCCAAATGTGATGTCATACTAAACAAACCAATTTTGTTATGTATTTCACAAATGGCTATGATAATGTTTCTGTTGTATTGATTGCATCCTGAAAAAGGAAAGAGTACCTTCTTGAGTTCAGCCTTTGGTGGAGGTGCCTCATAGTAGAAGTTTGGTACTGGTTTTGCTCTAATCACCAAGTTCTTTCTCAACTGCTTGATGGCTGCTTCTTGCTCTTCCTATGAGGGTTAAATACACATTACAGATGTCATTTGATCAATTCTATTTGACATGGGATGAGGTACATGGACCAAAAACTCAGGCTTTGTTAGCATGTTTGAATCGGTTATCTTTAATCAGAACCAACTTTTAAGATTCTTCCCAGAATTGATTTTGGCTTCATAATCAGTTGTAGAAGAATTTCCAAAATAAGGGGGGTATAATGTTTTTGACAAGAAGATATGCAATTGTAGAGTGTGCATTATGCAATTGAAAGGGAGGGACCACTGTACCTTTTGCCTTGCCTCATACTGGTTTTTTTCTTCTTGAAGAGCTTGTTTTTTCTCCTCTAATTTCAGATAATACTGGATAGACAAATTAAAAAAGGTGACATTAACATGGAGTATCCTCTGATTCACAGAATTTACAGCACAACTAACTTGTTAGTAAATCTATACCTCTTTCCGTTTCTCTGCGCGTGCTGAGCATTTAAATGTAGGGGCTGAACCCTGAGTTACCTTAGATCTAGCAGTGCGCATAGAAAAAGCACTAATTTTTGTGGTTAAGGAAAAAATTGTATATTTAGAGGTATTCATATAACAATAAAAGCACAAATTTGAAACATTTTCTGATAAAATTCATAACAATAATTGTAAGTTTAGAGGTATTCCTATGGCACAGGTTATGTAGATATACCTAAACCTGCTCTGTTGAGCATAAACCATTAAAATGTTTAAGTTTAGAGGATACGAGGAAGCAAGAGACCAGTTATCTTCATCATCATAGTTCTTCTTATCATCAAGTTGCAAGGGCTTACTTGATGAAAATGGTGTGTTTGGCTGAAAATACATGGAAAAGATTTTGCACATCAGTAATCTCATACCAACCTAATAATGGCTACCATGCACAACATATGCTAGGCGCTTAGGAATGCATCCTAGGCTCATTCTCAGTATAGTTGTAAATTTAAGTGGATCAATTTCAATTTGAAAATACCATGACATGACATCAAGCAAGAACATCAATTACCTGCGAGTTCTTTGATGAGTAAGGTGACTGCATGCTGTTAGCATTTGGTGACAAGTTCAGACCTGTTGCAACAGCTTTAGTATCAACAATCTGTGTGTAGGATCCTTGCCTTTCAGTAACCAAATCAGATGGCTGAGAAACAGAGTGATTTGTATGCTCTTTTCTTGCAGCAGGCGAGGTTAACTTTTTACTGTCATCCAATTTCTGCACTTCAGATTTCTCGATCTCCTTCTCAGGTAAGTCAGTATTACAGTTTGTGGTTTTGGCGCTCAGAACATCCTTCTTCTCATGGCACTTCTCAACAAAATCGTTGTCTTTGGTACATTCCTTTACCTCATGATCCTTTGCTTCAGCCTTAACTGCTGCAATTTTAGAAGAAATGTGTGCTTTATCATTAGAATCACCATTTGAAGCGGCTATTACGCCATTTGGCTTCTTGTCCACAACCTGTGTTTCTGAAACTTCTCTCCCCATGATGCTGCATGACATAATTGACAGGGTGAGTTAAAAAGGCTTAATGTAGAAGCATTCTACTTGTGAAGGAATGAATATGTATCCTCTATCAGAAATATGTATGTTTTATCAGCCTAAAAATTCAAGAAATAGTACGCAATAAAAAAAACATAAGAAATATATATATATATATATATATATATATATATATATATATCAGAAAGTAAACAAAAGTAACATCTTGGGTGTATAAGATGCACATTTGAGGGACAAAATAAGCAGAGCACCAGTACATCACAATACAAAAAGCTAGTCACCACACAATTTACTTTTTCTTATGTCTGCTGTTTGGTGGTAGATAACCAACACTAGTTTTGAGGGAGAGAGGGAAAAGGCATGGTAGAATAGGAGGTTGAGGGAAAAAGGGGGCTCAAGATGTGCATGTTTGAATACACGGTGTAAAACCACAGTGAAGCCAAATCCATTCACCGATACACGGTGGACAGCCACAAAAGCTAAGGAAAGTTGCTTTAGTCCACTGTGATTTTGGCTCATCATGGTTTTCCACCGTGAATCCAAACATGCACAGAGCACTGAACAGAAGAGTAGTAAGAGTTCATAAATTTTACTTTTAGATGATGTTGTGCATAGAAAAAAAATATTTCCCTAGTTCATTGAAAAACAAAATTTAAGAATTTTTCCAGTACTTCATCTTCTGTTTTGTTGAATCCTAAAACTGTTTAAAATAAAAAAATAGAACAAGTATTGATGTGATTTTTTAATTCCTTCATAGAGAGAGAAAAATGGAATACAGAAATAATTTCTTCTAAATAAGTTTTAAACAGATCCAGTAGGGAAAAAAAATTATTTCTTCTTAATTTGAAAGAAATAGCTGCATAATCAATAGGAGGTAACCATGAAAATTTCACATAGGGAAAAAGAAATTCAGCATGAACTTAACATGAAGTATACCTACAAACAATAAAGTGAATGAATTGAAGACTATGCTTATGTTTGGTTATAAGAACCGAAAAGGAGACACAAAAGTACTAACTCAAGCAATAAAATTCATCATTTACATACTTGATTGAACTAACCCCTTTGAGTTTTGAGCTGAGGAAGAAACTTGAGTCAGCAAAGGAAGCTCAAAATTTGGCAAGAACCCAACAAATGAAGAAATCAACTAAGGAATAATAAATAGTTGACTGACTAGGTGAGAACACTAAAAGCAAAATTGAATTCTACTTTTGACCCAATATGCATATCCCCCTTTGGAAAAAGGAAAAGGCTCAGAAGATGAGTTTCCACTGTTGAGCACCAAAATCAGAAGAGATCAAACAAAGAAAACATCTTGAGAAAAACCCCACATCAGAATTCACAAAAACAAGTACACCAAAGAGGTAATCACAGAAAAATCCTCCAAAAGAACATGTAGCTGAGGTAGGTGCAGCAAAAATCAACACCCACATTGCAAAAACAAATGGAAAAATGGGATAGAAACTCACCAGAATCAGCTAAGAATGTGACAAAAGGGTGTTACAGTTGAAGCCTGATCTCACAAGATCTCTTCTCTTTCTTCAGCTTCTTCTTCTTCTACTTCCTCTGGTTCTCTCTCTCTCTCTCTCTCTCTCTGGCTGTGTGCTTGTTTTGTTTTATTTCATTGGGTGTTGTAGTGTGTGTACTGTGAAGTGCCAAATACAAACAAAGTCTCAAAATTTATGTATCAATATTATTCTTTTGCTTTATGAAAAATCAATTCTTTTTTTTTTTTTTGTTTCTCTCTCTCTACCATGTTCGTGTTCCTAGGTTGGTTTAAGGTTAATTTATACTAGATTGGTTTGGTTTTCTGGTTTTTAACGGCGTTAGTTTTAGGATTTGAGTGACGGCGTTAGATGATGTTCAGGTTCAGCAGAGTAACGTTGAAGTCACACATGAAAGTAAAATGTGATCATTCACTGTTAAAAAGAAAGAGAGGGATGATGGTAAGGTAAGAAGGGTGGTCACAAAGCGTATGATATTGAAATTGAATGGATAAGGTATGAGATTTGGTCTTATGGAATATAGATACGTCTAAATATAGCTAAACAATTATACTGGACCAATACCTGCACCAACAATTGCAGATTCCTCTAATTTCTACATGTTTTTCATGTATTTTTTACTTGGTTAACTTTTATATAGGTTGCTTACTAACAAAGGCCAAATTAGTTTAACATGACAATCAAATTTGAACCCAATGATATTCTCAACTTAGACCCTAGGGAAAACCTATTTTGACCGGTGTATCATTTACGACTTTTGCCATGTTAGACAATTAAATCCTTGGTCATCTTTCTTGACATTCATCTGAATGACTGCAATAATTCTATTCATTTCAGATAAGGAAAAAGTCAATCTCTCACCTCATACGACTTCTTCGATCAAGATCCAATTAAACAACGAATAAGGACTAATAAGGAGAAGAGAGTATAGCATAGGAACCTTAGTTCATACTATATACAAAAACATGTACTCCTCGTAAAAACACACAGTGAATGTATGACAAGGCTGGCTAGAGAGGTTTGACTTACTGGTCGACCTAGTCTTCTTAGATCTTTTTGTGAACAACTGGATTTAAGAAAAAATTGAACACAAACCCAAAAAGGAGGATGAGTTTGAGGGTGCAAATACCAGCTGATGCCCCAGATTTTTCTTAATGTAATTGAATAATTTAAATTATATTAGTAGTTAACTAATAATGTTTAAATCATATTTACTAAAAATATGATTTAATTCATAATTTTCTTATATTTTATCCAAACATATATTTTTATCAATTACTTGAATTAAAACATGCTTTCTACATAACTTATATAAAAATATATATAATTGTACAAGATTAAGCAAGACTTGCATTGCATACAAGATTCCTTAACTTGATGATGATTAGGTTGCGTATCATAATTTTATCGTTGTCTTCTTCAAATGTCCTCTGTTGGAATCAAGTGTTAGAGTCAAGTCCTACATCGGAGAAGTCAAGGTAAGAGGGAGAGTTTATAAGGAGATGGACCCATAAACTTAATGCCTTAAGGTTTTGGGTTAAGATATGGTGTCCAAGATCTCCTTGGTGTCTCCTCTCGGACTTGGCCCATGGGTCCTCATCGTGGCTCTCCCCAACAAGTGTTATCAGAGCTGATGGTTCGTGGGACCATGACGGCTCCTTGTGTCGAAAGTCTTCCTAGTAGTGTGGCTAGGTGGCGGGTTCCGTTGGCAGCGAACAGCGGTGGAAGGTGGATAGCTTCCGCAGACGGGAGGACCATGGGTGATGTGGTTGAGGGACTCACACTTGAGGGGGAGATTGTTGGAATCAAGTGTTAGAGTCAAGTCCCACATCAGAGAAGTCAAGGTAAGAGGGAGAGTTTATAAGGAGATGGACTCATAAACTTAATGCCTTAAGGTTTTGGGTTAAGATGTGGTGTCCAAGATCTCCTTGGTGTCTCCTCTCGGACTTGGCCCATGGCCCATGGGTCCTCATCGTGACTCTCCCCAACAATCGTCTCTTTTCTATAGTAGGTGTGGGGAGAATATAATTCTCCTTCATTCCACCGAATTTGATCTGACTCGACTGTTGACATACCCTATTTTTGTTTTTACCTCTCTCCTCTTATCATCTATCACATCTCATACTTTCCCTCTCTTACTTTTTCTTTTCTTTCTATCTCTCTTCTCCTCCATCTTCTTCCACCTCAAAATGAGGTGTGAAGAAAACATTTTCCTTAAACTTAATATTGTATCAACACTAATGTTAAAGACTATAATTATAAACATTCACTGTAAACAAGAACAAATTGTTGCTAAGTAGGAGAAATGTTATAATTAAAAAAAAATGGAATGAAGCATGAGTTCCTTTTATTATGGGTAATCTACCACTTTCTTCAAAGTAAAGCAACAAATTTGATAGTACGGTCATAATGGTTTAAAGTCATAATCAGGGACAAGTTTAAGGAACAATCTCTTACCCTCTCTAAGTTAATCAGGATTAGGAAGGTATAATAGATTGTAGTTGGTAGGCTCATTAAAAGCTAATCAACCTCCTTTTTTCCCCTCTTCTTTGTTTCCTTTTTTTATAATCTATATATTCACTCTTTTTCTAATTCCTATCTATAGTTAACTGCTCTGAAATTTGACCAAACATAAAGGTTGGGCAACTAATTATAACTACCAACTCAGAAGAATGCACACTCTTCAGCTCAATCGTTTCAACCATGTTCATGCAACTTGTCCTTGAATGATGCTGCCATAGAATAGAACCATTCTGTAAAATCACGTGACAAGTTAAATGTAATTTTTATGTGACTCGTGAGTATTATTATTATGGATGTATACATAAGCTCTGTTTTTCCTCCCTCTCTCTGTAACTTTGAAAGGTATATAAATTAGTGTGACACACTGCTTAACCATCACGCTCAAGATATAGCCATGCCACTAAACTGAAGATTCGATGTCATCAACATAGACATTTTCAAGTGTTATAGATAGAAATGCTAAATTAGTTTGAAAAGTGCTTTTATTAATTGAAAAGTGTGTGTTAACCTTCATTTCATGAATATCTTCAATTATGTTAATGACATAAAGTTCTCTGCATTATATATAATTATATATGTTCGATAGTTCACTAGTTCTCGCAGTCTCATCACAAATCACAGGCTTCATTCTTAAGATAAAAAGTAACATCTGAAAATGCAATTTTTGGTGTTAGGTGTATCATCAATGAATGAAAAATACACACCATTTTATGCTCTTCCGGATGCATGAATGATTAATGAAAACATTTGCCAAATTAAGGCGCGTAGAAGTTTTGTATATGAATTAGTTTAAGAAAACTCACCTAGCAATTTTTTTATTTTGATGCACTACTAATTAAAAATATTTTTACACCATTGCTTTGTGGTGTTCTTAAACCTTGTTGAGTTTGTTCGATTATGTTAGTACATAGGACATGTTAAAGTAATCAAATATTCAATTGAATGGAATTTAAGTTACAAATTCCATTTTGGTGAAATTAATTCTGCAACCTCAAATTTATTATATTCACTAGAGAAGCAACAATTTGTTTTTTTAAACGAAATCCAAGCAGGCTCCAAACTCACGCTTCTATTTATTTCCAATACACGATAACATAATAATTGGAACACGTTTACCTCGTGAAAGTATTTTGATGGATTCTACGTGATCCAAACACACTATAACAACAAACAATGTTATGTGTATGAGCAATGTTAAAAACTTGTCCGATTATTGAACCCGTGAAGGAACTGAACCACAATTTAATAGTTTAATATGGTCGAATTATAGTTTTACGTGCTAGTAATAACAACTAAAAAAATTTATCCACTAAGTGAGATTTGTTATATGGATTACACTATGTTATTGAGCTCAATTAAAACCATGACTAATTTTTCGAGGCTCGGAAATTATATTAAGTGAGTAGGTCTCTTCCAACAAATGTTTCTCCATACGCACCGTCCAGGGATCGAACCCTGAACTAGATGCTTAAGGAGCTCAGCTATATCTACCAGTTGTGTCAAGTATTCTAACTTTATAGCATTTATTTACTAAAAAATATATATTAAATTAAATAAAATATAATTTTCTTATTTTTTTAATTGTTTCTAGTTGGATATGATAGATTCTTTAATTTCCTTCAAATGGATAAGTCACTTGACCAATTCTCAGTTCAATCAATTGGACTAGCCGGGCTAGTTTTTATAACTATTTGTATGAGTACATATAAGCATATAATTTCATCTTTGTTTTTTCTGTGACCAACGTATAATTTCTGACCATTAGTGTCTTTTTAAAAGGATACTAATTGCTTGTGTATATGTGTATATATGTGAGAGCAATTCTATTGCAAGCTATATATATTCAATTTTTGAATGTGGGTTGGCTCTATGGGTAGGTAACTCCAGCTAACATGCAGCACCTTTTCATTACAACAACTTGTTCCCACAAAGGGGTGGCATGCAGCAGTTACACTTTTTCTCTTTTTTCTCGTGTTGCTCATCTTCTTCTAAAGCGCCAATATTCTCCTTTTGAATTTGAAGCTGCAAAGGAGGTAAAATGTGTATCTGATTCATATCCATTTTATATAAATTTCTCAATTACCTTTAATTTGTTAGTACAGTATCATTTATTGATGATGATATAAATTGGTAACCACATAAAGATCGGTTGTGAGTGGAGACCAAATTCCTCACGTACAATATGTTTGTTTAATAATAGCATAATATATATGCAGCTTAATTACATTGTTATTTAGTACGGGTGATCAAAATTTTAAATAACCAGATGGTTGGGAATTTTATCAATTATGGATAACCTCTTGTACTGGCTTAAATTTATTGATGACATTATGCACCACACCACCTATATTTTTATGGCTTGTACTTCATGCCGACATTTTTTGGGTATATAATTTAAAGTTAATTTGAACTTTTGAACCAATCTCAAACTACGCAGTGAATTGTCTATAGACATTCTCTGTTGATCTCCACATTTGGTTGTGTTCAATTAATTTACTGAAGAAATTAAAGCTAGGATGTTCTCTGCCATGCTGTTAAAGACTCCCCTCTACTCATTGATAGCGTTATGCTGGTATGTGATATGAGCATTTATAGAGACCTGTATTATGCTAAAGTGGGTGATTATCCAAGCACCGCATCAAGTTGGTACTTATCCAAGACTCATATGATATCGAATAGATGAAGAAGAAAGAGTTAGGTTGAGCTTTATTCACCATAACAACATTAGTCATTTATGCATGCATTAGGTTTGGATAGTGGTGCATCATTGTGTTTGCAATTTTGTTATCGATTTGCATTTTTGTAAAAAAAAATGTAATTAAGTAATAAAATATTTTATTGAGATCGATCATGAATTAGGTAAGATGTGTCGAAGCATTTTAAATATGTGAGATGTTCAATTATTTATTTTTATGCTTATGCAAGTGTGGAGATCTAACTCTTATCCTAGTTCCCAACAAGTGCTATTAGAGTTGAGTTTGCGACCCTGGTGATGGCATCAAAGTCGAGTTTGTGACCCTGGTGACCAGTAGCTTCCGATGAGGGGAGCATGTTAAGAAAGTCAAGTGTGAGCTTGAAGTCATGTCTCATTGGATGGAATCATAAAAAATGCAAGAGATAAAACTCACAAGCTCAATACCTTAAGATTTTAGGTATACCTATAGTGTTCGTCTCTTGATGGTCTTCTTTATTAACACAATGTAGTGTGTGGAGAGATCTTCATACCCCCTCATGACGCAACAAGTGGTAAAAAAGCTTAATTATGTTTTAATCAAGGGAGAATAAGAAACCGAGTTTTTTATTAAATGAGGAAGAGATACAATGTAGAGATTCACACCAGTCATTTGAAGTGAGATTTGAATTCTTGGAGGATTCACAAAGCCTAAAGGAGAAAACACAAAAGTTGAAGAGTGCTCAATCTGCAAACGTGGCTAGTCATGAGAATAAAATTTTAGTTTGTAAGGATGAAGTGAGCTACTTGAGATTTGGATTAATTGAGGATATGTTGTCGCACAATTGGCTTAGCTAAGGCTATATTCGACGCTACTCTTTAAGTAACGTGATTCTTACTTTTAATGCTTTGCGTCAATATTGCGTCGGTTTGACCGACCATATAAAGAGAAAAGGTCAGCACCAGTATCGGGTCTGATACTAATTTTTTACTCTAAAACATGCTTTTCTTAAATAGGCTATTAGGCAAAATGAGACTTTCAAGAAATTCATTCCAAGCCTTAAAAAAGGTTAACACACATAATTGGCCGGACTTAAACCTTAATTTTTTTAAGTAAATCAAACTTATTTTTCCAAAACTCAACCTAATTAAGCCTATTTCTGTCCATAATAAAAGCCCCTCCTACAAGCTACAAAAGTCCCTTATCACTAGCGAGCCCAATTCTAATGCTAATCATCGTATTAATTAACAACACGACTATTATAAGCTCATTAGTTATTGCTGAGTGACAAACGCCAATTTTGACTAAGAAGGGAATTAGGGAAGATTGTATACGCCATATGATGGCACTATTTGAACTATTTCATTACGTGGAACTACAGTCTAGAAAGAACATAGGATAGTTCTTTTCTCCTTATCTTCATTGACTTTGTGTTAACTTTTTGAACTACTTTTTTGAATTTCGTCTTGAAACCAAAACTGATGGCATAAAAAACAAGCAGAGGATCTTTTAATTGTAAACTATATCAAATCTTTTCAAGTTTAAGTTTTAAATTTATTTCTCTCTTCATATTAATTTTGGATCTCAATTTCTCTCTTCATATATACAATTTGATTTGAGATTTTCAATTCATAATTCATTTAAGAAGATTCTAATTCACAAGGACATATCATGGTGAGAGAGTGGACGACCAGAAAGTGGGTGGAGGATCAACCCACGATTGGTGGGGTTATTCCTCTTAACATTCAATACATTTTTAATGATCTTGTTTTATAAACTTAAGGCCACGATGGGATGGGTTTCCATTTCCAACCTAACCAAGAATACTTGGATAATAACTAGATTCAAAATTAATGAATGTCCACAAAAATTACCTTAATTATCTATTAAATTTAAAAGTTTGAATTTAAATAGTTATGTGTTAAAGTTTATTTATGTTTTTGTTTAACTAATTAAATATAGACTTGTTATTTACCAAAAAAATATAGACTTGTTAAAAAAACTAATTAAATATATACAATAAGTTTTGATTTATATACAGTTAAAAAAATCTTCTTGAACATGAATCCAAAACCCATATGCTCTTTTGGGGTGATTTTTAATTTTATGTTTTGAAATTCTTAGAAACCAAAATGTATTTTTTGTTTTATATATTCAATTTTTTGTGATTTTCATTTATAAAAAATTGTTGTTATCTATGTAAATTCACAATAATCGCCACCGTTGAAACTTGTAAAATATCTTCTATCAACATAACCTAGTGGCAGTGGTGATGGAGGAGGTGATAATGGTGGCAGTGGATGGTGGTTGTGGTCGAGGCTAGCGATGGTGGCTAGCGATGACTGATGGGGGCAGTAGTAGAGGGTGAAGTTTGTGGTTGTGGCAAGGGTAGTGGCAAGGCGGTGGCGACCGTGGTGGTTCGGATGGTACCAACATTAGTTGTGGTTTTGGTGGAGGTGGTTGGTTGTGGCGGTGGTGGTGACGGTACGAAATGGTGGTGACATTGGTGATGGTGGCAGTAGTGGTAGTTGTGACAATGATGTTGGCGAATGAGGTGTTACCGACGGTGATGGAGGCTAGTGGTGAGTGGTGACAGTGATCGAGTTACATATTCTTGAAATTAAGTGACATAGTCATAAGCCAACTTTTTGTTGTTTTAATAACTAGAATAATATCGTTTTGAAATTGAGTAAAAAATTATTTCAACTACATTTTTACTAAATATGTTTTGTTTTTACATTTAAAATAAAAAACCAAGAACTCGCAACACCCCGAAAGACCCTTAACTTAACATAATGTCTATTTTTTTTCTTAGAACAAGATATATCTACTTGGCTGCCGGTGCTCAAAAGCACTAAATGACTAACTATGAAATATGTTTTATTCCCATGGGCGAGAACTCAACCACTAATAGGGAAGAACCCGGGTTGGGGGTTAAAGGGGCGGTTGCCGACAAGAGAAAACAAATTCTTAATAGAATAACATTCAAATGTTGTTTTCACCCCCTTAATTGTTTTATACTCCTACTAATTTCAACTAGTAATTGTTAATTTTACTTAATGCATGTGCGTTATAATTTTACCTCCTTACTCATTAATTCTGATCACCAACCTAATAATTAGAAAATGAGATGATCGAACAACTATCACACTATAAATAGCTCATATTTACATAGTATCCAATTTCACTTCCAAAAATCACATCTAACCCGAAAATCACTTTAAGTCACAAACTACGATATGTTAGGTTTTAAAATACATGTTTTAGAGTTTAGAGTCTATGGAGATGTGCAAATAATGCGTGATAGTCATGAAGTTCATATTCCGTGACCTGCTACTTGAGTGAAAGACTGAAACTGTGGTTTTAATGAACTATTCTACGGTAAACTCCTTTTTTTCTCCCTTATAATGGCGGAAAATAAGAGATAAGTTCTGTATCGGTTTTCTATGCTTAAATATGTTTATCGTCCCTGGAAATGTAGCTAATAATGGTTTTAGTTCATGAAAAACAAAAATTAATCCCTAAAAGTATATATTATTATCTATTTTAGTCCTTAACGTTAAGATTTGCTTACATTGCCCACTTAATAATAAGGACTCACATTTCCTACTTAGGCTATGTTTGGCATGTTTAGCTGATAAGCTAGCTGAAAGCTGAAAAGCTAGCTGAAAGCTTATAAGCTAGCTGATAGCTGAAAGCTGATAAGCTAGCTGAAAGCTGATAGCTGAAAGCTGAAAAGCTACGTGATTGAAACAAAAGTGTTTGGTAGAACTAGCTGTTAAACAAGCTGAAATTGTAAAATGACATAAAAGGACATACTTGTATAATTATTTTTATATTTAACATTACTTTATTTTCACATTAATACCAATATGATATTAATATTAAAATTATTATCACTTTAAATATTTTTATTAGCTACAGTTATATATCATCTTAAAAATATAATATTTATTTTTATTAATATAATATTTATAATACTTGTGGTGCATAGCGGTGTGGCGGGAATGATGGCGGAAACTGCATACGTAAGTGTGAGGGGAAAATAAGTTTAGTGTTTTTATAAATATATAAGAGTAATGGTAAAATTTTAATAAAATAATAAGGATAAAAATGAGAATAAATTTAATAAGCTATAAGCTTTAAGCTATAAGCTACCTGAGATAACTTATAGCTTAAAGCTTTAAGCTACTAAAATAAGCTCCTTCACCAAACACTTTTGAAGAGCTTTTAAGCTAGTCAAATAAGCTTTAAGCTAGTCAAATAAGCTATAAGCTAGCTGAAATGGCATGCCAAACATAGCCTTAGTGTGTTTTTTTTTTTGAAACTGGGTAATTCATTAAAGAAATCAAAAAGCCATAGAGGCTAGTACATCTGCTTGAATCAAAGACTCTAACTCCGGCGGCACCTCCTCAATCCAAACAGAGTTATGAAATTTTGAGGAGTTCTTAGCTAAGTGATCAGCTACAGAATTTCCGGTACGACGGACAAAAGATAAACAAAAGTACGTAAACGATAAAACAAGATCTCTACAGTCACTAAGAATAGAAAACAAGTAAGAATCTCCACGCTTTGCCTTCTGCCAAGTCTCAATGAGATGTAAGAAATCCGTTTCAAGACACACCCTTCTGAAACCCAAATCTTTGGCCAAAGAGAGCGACCACCGGAAAGCTAACGCTTCGGCAATAACAGGGGACATAGCCTCCAACGGAAACACCGCCGCCGCTGCCATAACCTCAGCTGCACCATTCCAGCAATAAAGACCAAACCCGACGCTACATGTTGCACCCAAGAGGCATCAAAATTTATTTTTATCACATCACCTTGCGACCTACACCAAGAAGCTCGCGTAATGTTCCTCTGGTCCTCCGGCGAACGCTCAAAAGCCACCCGTTCCCCTGGCGACATAAGGCTGGTGAATCGAGCCATGATGACGTGAAACTCCGGTTGCTTCTGCTGGTAAATGACTGCATTCCGAAGCTCCCAAAGAGCATATAAAAATGTGAGGCATTTTCCCCCCAAATCATCATCCTGATACTCAAATATTTGCTGCAGAAAATCCATGGGTTCCTCTCCAGGACGGAACCGCTCACACATCGGGGAAGCAAACCACCACCTGGACACAATGGGGCAAGTGAACAAAACGTGAACCACTATTTCTTGGCTCACACGAGAGAAAGGGCATTAATCTTCCACTTGCACGCCACAGACTTGCAAAGCATGCCTCACTGGAATGATCTTCTTGGCCACCCTCCAAGCCACCTCCTTGCAACGAGGAAGAGCTTCAACCGACCACAAAGCCTTCCAGAAATTTGCAGACGATTGCTCGCTCGTGGAAGAGGATGGCTCCGCACTGATCCTTCGTTGACGAATGAAACCATAGGCTGACTTCGTAGTGTATCCACCATCACCAGTATACGGCCAAAATAGAACATCAAGGGACGGTTGCATTGGGAGAGGAATCTGTAGAGTCTCCTGCGCCATCGGGGGCCAAAAAACTAATTCCACCAAGTGCTTATTCCAAACCTGCATGTTAGCAACAAATAAATCTGAAACAGTTCGTAGATTTGCTTCAGATGCTAAATCCTCACGGTACACGGTTGGGACACCATTGGGAAGTCATTTATCCCGCCACAAATCAATACTCCTTCCATTGCCTACTCGCCACCGGGCGCCTTCCTCAAAAATCCATTTTGCTCGAAAAATGCTTCACCGAGCATAGCTTGGGCGTCCATGTTTCTTAGCTGCAATAATAGAAGATTGAGGAAAATAAACAGATTAAAATACTTAGTGTGTTAGTGTGTGCACTTTCTTATTAAAAACGTAGAAGCAGGTAGTTCTTTACCAATCATAAAAAACATTTTAAAAAAGGATTTATTGCGGGAGAATTAGAGAAAACTCTAATGTAAGAGAAACTATCCTACATGGTTTTATATCGTACGTCAAAGTATCTACTGCATGTGGCAAAAATTTTAGGCAAATTCTGTGGTACCTATAAATTTTTCTGGGTGTGATACCCACAATAAGTTATTTAATATATTATTACTATGTTGTTCAACGTAAATTTTACATTTTCAAATTTTATTTTACTTTTCAATTAACTTCATTCCATAGAATTCACTTTTTAATGAAAAAATGGACGAGTAATGAAGATGAACAATGGTGGTATCGATACGCGTCAAATAACCATATTTGACAGAATAACAAAGATTAAAAAACACAACAAACAAATTTCACGTCTCTAACAATGGAATACTACATTACTATGATATAATAAAATCGAACTTTTAACAGATATATAATTTTTACTACTAATTTAACTCATTTTGGGTATCACGCCTTGAATTGAGTCAAGGTACCACAGCAAGCACCAAAACTTTATATATCTCATCAGATTAGGGTAGTGACCTCTGAAGGTTCATACCTAGAATGTCTTGATTCATCTCAAATTATAGAGCAACTCAACATGGGAGATGCAGCTCTACAAGCACGATATGTTTGCAACTTAAGGACCCTCTCAAGGAACAAAGGATTCTAACTTATTTCAATTTGTATTGTCATAATTTATGTCGACCTAGTTGATGGTAAACTTGAGAAATTAATGAATAGTATTATCGGCTTATGCACTAACATAATGTTTGCCAAAAGACTAACGCTAAAATACTAGCTTCAACTAAGTTATTGTTAGGCTATGTTTGGCATGTTTAGCTGATAAGCTAGCTGAAAGCTGAAAAGCTAGCTGAAAGCTTATAAGCTAACTGATAGCTGAAAGTTGATAAGCTAACTGATAGCTGAAAGTTGATAAGCTACGTGATTGAAACAAAAGTGTTTGGTAAAACTAGCTAACTAACAAGCTGAAATTGTAAAAGGACATAAAAAGACATACTTGTATAATTATTATTATATTTAACATTAATACCTATATGATATTATTATTAAAATTATTCTCACTTTAAATTTTTTTACTAACTCAAGTTATTTATCATCTTAAAAATATAATATTAATTTTTACTTATATTTATTAATATAATATTTTTAATACTTGTGGTGCACAGCGGTGTGGCGGGAATGGTTGCGGGAACTGCATACATAAGTGTGAGGGGAAAATAAGTATAGTGTTTTTATAAATATATAAGGGTAATGGTGGAATTTTAATAAAATAATAAGGATAAAAATGAGAATAAATTTAATAAGCTATAAGCTACCTGAGATAGCTTATAGCTTAAAGCTTTAAGCTACAGAAATAAGTTCATTCACCAAACACTTTTGAAGAGCTTTTAAGCTAGTCAAATAAGCTTTAAACTAGTCAAATAAGATATAAGCTAGTTGAAATGACATGCCAAACATAGCCTTAGTTTGATGTTGACGCTATAAGCCGACACTGAATTTAGTTTAATTTGCATCCGGTTTAGCGTCGACTTTAATTTATAATATCTTTTAATTTGTTTATAGTGAGTCAACCTACTTTAATTGCAGTGATAAGAATTACATAAAGTGGAAATACATTCGTGGAAGTCTTTTTTTTATAATATATTGTTATCAATAAAAGGTTCATTTATATAAAGTAATACTTCCCTAATATATTCTTGAAAGAAAGCATGGTTTAACTAATTAATACATGTACATCATAATTCATAAGAAATGAGATGTACATATATATTAATGGTTTGTTATACATAACATTACGAAACAAATTCATAGTGTAAAGTGGTATCAGAGCAAGATTGCTAGCTAGCAGATAAGGATTGAAGAGTACATGCGTGTGTTCAAGAGTCTTTGTTCGATTGCTGTGTTATCCGAAAATAGAAGAGCCATTTCGATCGTTGTTTAATCACTTTCAGTTTTATATATCTTTAGATTGCACCGACGATAATATGTACATAAATGAATCAAGTTAACAATGGTCCCATTAACTATATATCCTTCCAAGTTATCCTCTTGAGTTTGGTTTATTATATTGTGAAGAAGGATACACATATATAATATACTCTTTGTCTATAGACATGTAAGCCTAACCGGTGGATGATTATGCAGGAAAATGATGTTTTACAAAAGCCAATCCTAAAGATGGAGACAAGTACTATTTCTGATTGCACTTTGTCAAGTTTAATTCATCAACTTGATTGGTGTCCCACACCAATCCAACCGTCTCGATCACTCAACTGAAAGAGATGTAAATCTTAAAAAAGAATGGAGATTCCATATTCTTTTCCTGAAATATTAATCAATCATACACAATAAAAAGAACGTGAATTTATAATATCACGCGATTGAATTAATAAAAGCACACACACAAGGGGTTTGGTTGAGAAGTTTTTCTTTAAAAACATGATAACGTCAAAAAAATTAATTAATTGTTCACAGTTCACACGCTTATGTTTAATTAATTACCATTTATTGTATTTTATTTTTGGTCAAAGATTAATTACCATTAGATGAAGATAACGATTGTCAATGCTCTTCTAGTCTAGTTCGTTATGGGCTTTATCACATAGTCTAGCTCGTACAAAAAGGCTATGTGGGCTCATTTCAAATTTAATGGCCGAAAATATAAATAAAAGGAGAATCGAATTTATTTGGTTCCTCATCATCTTCTTTCAAATAAAACTTCAACAAAATTTAATTTTTGAAATATTTAATTAATTGTGGGAAAAAAAATAAATTTTAGACTCTTAAAAGTGTGTTTGATTTGAGACAAACAAGAAAATGCACATTCCTATATCCAAATTCTTTTACCACTAGCACAAATGGAGAAGGAAGATTTTGATACCTCTACTTTAACGTGGATCGATATTAAGTTCAACGGAAAGTCAAACATATCTAAAATAATTCTTAATTAAATAACTATTTATAAAATTATTTTTTGTGTTAAAAAGATAATTAGAGTATCTATTAAGAAATAATTTTTTATTTATTATGAAATACTTTGATAGCATGTGTCCAAATACGAAAACAAAAGTTTAAATAAGAAAATGATATAAGGAAAATACATAATTTTGTGAGAGGGAGAAAAAAGAGACAATACAATACGTGATTTTATGATATTCAAGAATTAAAACGCACTTTTATTTACATGTAGAAGTAGATGTGACACAAGCATATAGAATTTACACATCAATCTCTCTACTTGAACTTTGAATTACAAGTTGCTAAAATAACTATTTTAAACAACATTACGAGAGAAACGTACATTAATATGACCCAAAAGAATCAATATAGCATGTGATTGTGCTCAACCGAAGAGGGAGCAGAAGAATCGGTCCATGGGGGGCATTTCTGCCAATCCACTAAAAAAAATAACGACCATGAAGATCTCAACTGCAACCATTAACTAACTAACAAACTAATTCACTCTTACTCTGTCCTCATCCCCTCATAACCGCCACATGTTGGTGTCTCATTAGTTATCGTTGCTAGACTCATGCCCTATATTATTTTATAAACAAGGTTGTAACCTATTTCACTGCTTTACCGTTACAGCTACAGAGATTTGCATCACATTACATTACAATGGCGACCGTAGCTGCTGCTGCTGTAACTGCAAACGAGTCCCCCAAGAAGAATAGGATTCAGGTTTCCAACACCAAGAAACCTCTCTTCTTTTACGTCAATCTCGCCAAGGTATGATATCACTTTCCATTATTGTTTTCTTATACGATTAAGTGTGTGTTCGGATACCAGAGTTGTAATGTGAATCGATTTTCATCTTAATCCATGAGAAGAATTTTATTCATTATTTATCTTGAAATGTGTGATTGCACGGTGCCAACTGACATTATCGTATGAGTGTTGAATGAAATTTCATAACTTTGTAATTTCTTGCAATTTCACATGTCATTCATTTACATTCTAATGTTGATTTGAAATTATGATCGACTAATGTCTACCTGAAATGATATAATGTATTGCTGAATTGGTTTATCCTTTGATGCAGAGGTATATACAGCAGCACAATGAGGTTGAGCTTTCTGCTCTCGGAATGGGTATCTCTTTTCTCTCAAACTAAACATTTCTCTTCATTTCTACTTGTTCTCTCCACATTGTAAGAAAATCATGAGGAATCATATAACAATTGTGTTTGGAAACTGGTGTTTCATATGTGAATCTTTTGCATCCGGAATTTTGAATTGTCTCATTGATTATTACTCAGAACATTATGAGATTCTTTCAACACTTGTAACATTGGCTACCTGTTGTGTGTCTAAGTTTTCCTTTTTAGTACACGTTTGAAAATCTTTCTACAATTGATTTTGATACTAAAACCAATTCTAGTGAGAAGCTTCTATATGTCAAGAATTAATTCTAAGGAAAAAGAAACTAATCAAAACATGCTATTAGCATGTGTTTGAGCATGTTTTGCTCAAGTTGTCCATCAATTGAGCAAATTTGCTCTGCTTCATCTATTCCTACTTCAACTGATACAATATTCTGCAAAAATGTTGACATCTGTTTGAGCAGCTATAGCTACAGTTGTCACAATTGCCGAGATTTTGAAGAACAATGGACTTGCCACAGAGAAGAGTAAGATTTCTTTTTGTTTGCTATTGTTGTTATTTATATTATATGATGGTTGTAATGTAGATGCTCTAATCAATTGATTTTGGGATGGAACAGGGGTGCTAACTTCTACAGTTGGCATGAAGGATGAGAACAAAGGGCGTCTGGTACAGAAGGCAAAGGTGAGTTCCCATTGGAATATGGTTTAAATTCGCAGCATGTTTGGAAGAAATTTTCTCCCATTGATTCTAAAGCTAAAATGAATTTTTGTGATAACTAACTTCAGAATCAATTCTGATAGAGTATAATCAATGCAGTAACTTCGGTGCTGATATCCAAAATTGATTTAAATTTTACCAAAATCCTTCTCCAATTGATTCAAAGTCAATCAATTATATAGTCAATTATAATTGAGTAAAATTTGGTTCCTCATTAGGTACTTCAAAATCAATTCTAATGGAGTAAAATCAATTTTGAATGACAATGTAGATCTTTGAATCATTTTGGAGAATTGATTGCAGTCTCAAAATCGAATATACCAGAAGTGGGAGAGAATAGCTTATGCGTTGAACATTATCAATCTGAGATTTTACAACTAAATATCACAACATTATCCTACATAAATCACTATTCCGTAAAGGCATCTAAACCTAAACCACATCACTTTCAACTCAACTTCACCATAATCAATTTTACTAAAATCAATTATAGACAACGCTGATCCAAACACGCTTTCAGTAGCCTCTAGGTACTAGACTTGATTTTGAGAAAAAAGAAATTGATCCAAACATGCTATTAAGCGCTAAAGCTTAAGCTGATGCTTTTATTTTCTCTATTTGGGTAGTTTGTTTCCTTATCTTGTTCTTTTGTAGATTGAAATTGTGCTGGGGAAATCTGAGAAGTTTGACAATCTGATGGCTCCAGCCACCAAAACTGAATCAGAAGAACCAGCAGTTAATGACAAGAAATGACAAACATAGGAGAGCCCAGTGAATGTGGAAGCTGTTGTAGTTAACATTCTGATTCTTTTGTATTGTTTTCCATGATTCATGGACATAAACTATAGGGGAGTAGGAAAGGTTTCAATGATAAGAACATAAAGCAGCAAATCAGCAATGACTGGTCAAAGTTGTAGAGAACATATTTCCATTCTCACTTTAGATTGTATTTCTTCACTGCATATATATGATGATGACGATTACATTACTAATGATGACTCTTAAGCTCACTGATTATCGTGGTAGTTCATCTAACCTGCTCTGATTCTGAGCTGCACTCGTCATGTGCCACTATATAGATTTATTTATCTGTGATTTTTCCCATTTATCATTTTTTAGATATTTTGCATTAGTATAGAAAAACCTCTCATTATATGCGATGTGATGCAATAAGAAGAGAAAGATAGAGAGGGGAAAAAAATCATGGTGTTTTTACTGTTTTATTGTACGCGAATATGAGACTGATAAATAATGGACAATTGGAGATCATCATCATGTTTGGTTTAAAGCAGTTCTAATTTACACCATAGCATAGTATGATTATAACAATTAACAAGAGGAACACTAGCAACACAATATCTAAATAAACTTTGTTAGCAAACCTTTGTTATTGGGTGAAATTGATGTGCATGAAACACAAGTTGTAATATAAGTGAAATATTTTCAATTTTAGCAACAAAAAAGAAGTTTGCTTGTTATACCAATATAGAGCATGGGTTCAATTTTTCTCATTTATAAATGGAATAAACTCTTCACCATTTCATTATAAAGTACTTGCTCAATTTTGCAGTTATTTTCCTATGGTAGTAAGTTTTTTTACATAGCTGAGAAGTGAGAACTAGTCTCAGTGGTATTTTCCTTTAGGCTTAATTCCACTTTGGGCCCCTGATGTATCAGAAATGAGCGATCGGGGCCCCCCGTGTTTAAACGTAGCGGTCGGACACCCCAACGTTTCAAAAACGTGCGATCCAGCCCCTTCTGTTAAGCTCCGTTAGTTGACCAAACGGAGGCCCTTTCATTAATTGACGTGGAATTTTTTTTTTAGTTTAACATTAAATTTTTGACCCAGGATTTTCCCACTCAATTCACAAACCCAATTCCCCCACCCTGGAAATCTCTGGCACCTTCCTGACTAGTGGATGGCTCAGTGCAAGGTATTCTTGCAGAACCGCAACCAATTTCATTTTGAACGTCATTTTCTCTGCATGCTTTGACATGTTTCCCTCCAATATTATCAAAATCAGCATCAGTACCATCAAGATTAACTCCCGAACTATCATTAACACAGCCAAAAACCTTGTCACTTCCTCCAAACACAAAACTAGCTTTACTATTTACAAATGAATTCATTGAATCTCTCGTGATATCAACACCCTCAGAATGGTTCATGTTCAATTTCTTCATCTCATCTGTTAACTTATCTGCAGGAATGTCATCACTATAAAGAGCAGAAATAGCAGAAATGCTTTCAAATGCACTCTTACACTTATCATCATCACACTGATCAGCATCTTTACCACAATTAGGATTTGTTTCCAATGTTTTACCCTAATTTCACCCTAATTTAGCAAGAGAAAGAGAAGAGGAGAAGAGGGCGAGTCGCCGGAAATCGCCTCCGGCGGCGGCGCACGGCGGTTCACGGCGGAGGTCGTCGGAATCGGAAATTTCTTTGTGGGTTTTGTTGCGGACGAGGAGATGAGCACAGCGGTGGTGTTGGTTTGTCGAGATCGTGAGCGGTTCACCGTAGATCGGACTTTGAAGGCGGCGATCCTAGGTTTTCATGGTGGTGATGGCTTCCACGTGGTGGCCATGGTGGCTGCCCTTTAGGTTCGCGCGAGGATGATGAGGAGGTGATGGTGTGACCGGCGGTGGCTCTCATGGAAGAAGAAGAAGGAGGAGGCGCAGTGATGGTGGTGTGGCCAGCGGCGGTGGCTCTCAAGGAAGAAGAAGAAGAAGAAGGAGGCGCAGTGATGGTGGTGTGGCCAGCGGCGAGCTCGCGTGAGGAAGCTCGTGGTGGTGGTGGCTTGGCCGAAGAGCGGCGGCGGCGACCATGAAGAAGAAGATGATGTTGTGTGGTTTTAGGGTTTTCAGAGAAAAATGAAGAAGAAAGTGAAGAGATGTCGAGATTGAGAGAGAATTTGGGGGGGGAATTTTTGGGTAAAAAAAAATATTAAAATGAAAAAGAAAATCCACGTCATTAGTTCCGTTAGTCAAACTAACGACACTTAACAGAAGGGTTTGAAACGCACGTTTTTGAAACGTTGGGGTGCCTGACCGCTACGTTTAAACACGGGGGCCTCGATCGCTCATTTTTGAAAGATCAGGGGCCCAAAGTGGAATTAAGCCTTTCCTTTATATTTTGCCAGTGTTGGTAAGGGTATTGGATTTTATAGCATTGATGAATAATATCATTACTTGTTTGTTTTTATTTATTCAAACTCCTAAACATTCTTTTTTGCAGCAATGCTAGTAACTTCAATTAAAAAAATGCATTTATAAATAAATAATCACTCCGAACTCAGCAAAAAAATATGTGATATCAGTATTTAAAATCTATTTATCGGGGACATCAACTTAATCTTTCAATAGTAATTATTCTTAATCAAGTTCAAAAAAAAAATGTATTCTTAATCTTTCAATAGTAATTATTTAATGTTATCAAATTGTTTTTCAAAACCAATTTCATGCCGGTTTAAAAGCTAATCTGGCAACAAAAGTAGTATCAAATTGAATGTATTATATTGAAAGATCAAAATGGAAACTGGCACAAATTGAATAAAGCAGAAGTAAAAACCTCCAAGAAAATCACGGCTCACAAAGCATTTGGCTTAAGAGAGCATTCATTCATTTATATAAGTGGGTTTCCTCCCCAAAATTTGAGGATCAAACACTCTTACAAAGACATTCTAAGAAACAAAAATCATGCGATCACAATACATGCCTTATTGAACGGTGTCAATTATTGCAGAGTATATACACGTAGAGTACTTGGCTACAAACTAATTCACATTAATGTCAAGTAAAAAACACACATCATCTACTCACCAACCTAAGCTATGAATTCTAAATAATAAATACTAATAAACAGGACAGGAAGCATACAATAACTAAATTAAGGTTATTTATCAGATGGGTGCTGCACATGTGGTTCTAAAGTGTCCTGTTTGATTGCAGCGACTACAATGCACCACACGCTTAACACGCCCGCGGTCTTCTGCACGAACTCGCTTCTTTCTTGGTCTTCCTGGAGGCCTCAGTGATTTAGGTGGGTTAATAACAATTTCAATAGATTGGCTAGCATTTGCATCCTCAACAGCTTTGTTAGCATTTGCATCCTCAATAGACAACTCATTCCAGAAAGATCTATCAGGAATTGGATGTATGGTTTGGGAGTATGTCTTGCGATAAGTTGCAACCGTGAAACAGCTTTCAGTGAATCTATGCACATTCTGCCTGCAGGAGAGGAGTGCTGCCACAGCATGTGCACACGGCAAGCCATAGAGCTGCCAGCCACGGCAAAGGCAGCAACGGTTCCTGATATCAACTATGTTTGACCCTTCATGAGATATGACTTCAAACTCAGCTTCATTGGCACGAAGAACCTGATATGTGCGCGCGCGTTCAAGAGCCTCAGCAACACATCTCTCAGCAGAAGGTACAAGAATTGAGGCCCACTGCATGCTGGTCTCGCGGCGCTCATTGAACCAAGTCATTAGCTGCCTTCTAATGCATTCCATCATTTGGATTATGGGAAGCCCAGATGCTTCCAATATCCAAGTGTTTAAAGATTCAACAATGTTAGCTGTCAAGTGACCAAACCTTTGCCCCTCAAAATAAGCCGTGGCCCACAGGCGAGGTGGAATTCTTCGAATCCAATACGCAGCATCTTGTGATATCTCTTCAATCTCCAAAACTTTTGCTTCATATTCAATTATAGTAAGAGCATTAGCTGCTTCCCAGAGAAGATTGACAAGCATAGTGTTGTTAAATTCCTTGCGGAAGCTGTCACTCAAGTGACGCATGCAAAATCCATGGAAAGCTGTAGGAAAATTTGCTTCCACTCCATCCACAATTGCATTCTGTCTATCAGACAGAATAGTAAGCCTTGGCATGTTTTCAGTGTTATTCTCAAGCAGGTTACGAAGTTCAGACAGAAACCACATCCAATTATCATCAGTCTCTTCATCAACAACACCAAATGCCAGAGGAAAGAGAGCCCCGTCACCATCAAACCCAGTTGCAAGAAGTAATGTACCGAGGTACTTGCTCTTCAAATATGTTCTATCAAGCCCCAGGAGCGGTCGACAAGCATTTAAAAATCCATATATAGATGCTTGAAAGGAAATGAAGAGACGCTGGAAGCAATTATCAACTGGATTAGCATAAACAGATGCAATACTGCCTGGGTTTGTGCGTTTCACCTGTTCACAGTATTGTGGAAGCAAGCGATACCCCTCCTCAAAAGATCCACGCATTGCAGCCATGATACGCTCCTTGCCTCTCCATGCTTGTTTGTACGATAAAGTGATACCATGAACCCTATGAATCTCTTCCAATATCTCCTTTGGCTTGCAATTCGGGTTCTCCTTCAGCCTTTGTTCCACGGAGTTAGCAACCCATTGAACTGAAGCTTGCTGATGACCAAGATGAGCAATTCCTCCACATGTATGACTCTCATGGATTGTCCTAATAGTAAATGTTGGAACCCCTGAGAGCTTTGCTGCATGAATGCGCCAGGGGCATCCTTCACTAGCACATTTAGCAGTAAAGCGGGTCTTGTCAGATTTGATAGTTTGTATCTCAAAGTGCAAAGCAATTGCTGTATCCCTCAATGCTCTTCGGCAACTCTTGACATCAGGGAATTCTTGTCCCACTGACAATTCATAAGTAGGATTTGCAGGAACTGTACGAGCCTGAATAACATGGAGTGAGGGAGAAGTCACAAACATTGAGTGTTGAACTCCCATATCACCAGTAGAATCAATGCCCATTTCTGGGTTCTGAACCACAGACAGGTCCATGTTCTCATCAAATTCTTGATTTTCCGACACAGTCAAATCATTGTTTTCTGATAGGACCAACTCATGATTTTGTTCAGAAAGGGGAAGCTCATTGTCATCATGCTCAGGTTTTTGATCCAAGGCTAGTTCATGCCCATGCTCATGCTCATAATTATGACCACCATCACCTTCATTATCATGGTTCTGTCCTAACCCCAATTCATGGTCATGGGCATGTCCCAAGCCCAATTCATGATCCTGGGTCTGTCCCAAGCCCAAATGATGCTCATCGCCTGATCCCAGTTCCAATGCATGATTCTGGCTGAGGCCCAAATTATGATTATGACTCAGTGCCACTTGCTGGTCATGACCAAGTGCCAAATTGTGACTTTGACCAAGTACCAAATCGTGGTTAGCCATTGAAGACACGAATCACTGTATATAACAAGAAGAATAACTGCTGCTCAGCTTACAATACAAATAACTGTTTTATGGCCGAGACACTGTTGCAAGACACTGCAGGTAACAAAAAGACAAGTCAGATAAACCATATTAATCTTCAGTCCGACACATGAATGTTAAAAGTCCTGAACTGTACGCATCAACAGAAACTACAAGCAAAACACCTGAAGATCATACATGTAACAACTTTACAAAGCATACCAAACAAGTCAATTATGTCTCAATGTTTCAAAAAAAAAATTATGTCTCAATGTTTCTTTCCTTTCTTCAAGTACCCCACACCTGGATACATAATAAATGTAGAGTTTGATTGTTAATATAACTAAATCATGACAGGCCTCTATGCTGAAATTGCAGCAAATAAATCATCCAAACAAGACTAGGGAGCTATTGCCCATCCTAAGCAGGTTCAAGTGCTATCACGTAAACAGATCCTCTAGGCCAATTTACCTCCATCAAGATCGTCACCATCATTACATTCTCTCTCAATTCTAATCATTTATGCAATGACGGCAATGATTTACTTATTCCAACATGATCAGCTACAATTATGGAGGAAGAGAGGGTGGAGGGAGATCCGCCAGAGAGGATTCAGGTCCGTGCTATCACACATTATTATTACATAACCAAACATTATTTGTTATTTACAAATCCATGGTTATTAGACTCAATATCCACAAACACTTCATCCATGCTTCTATTAACTCATAACAAACCCAAAAAAAATTTAAATTACACAAACTAAATTCCCAGGCCACAATATGAAAATCATGATTTTTTTTGTTCAATTGCAGAGAATGCATAACAGTTGAGAAACTAAAATCACCTTAACAATCCAATTTAAAATTGCATGGAGCTTACCTTAAGAAGCTAGTTAACTCAAGTTGGATTATAGTCACCCATCAGAACTTTCATGAAAAATACAAAATCACACTAACCAAAACCAAAAAAGGACAAAACTTTCATGAAAAATACAAAATCACACCCATTACCCAGAATTGAAATGACTGAAAAATTCAAAATTTACCAAAACCCATGATAATTCAAAGTGACAAAGTAACAAAAAAAACACCAAATAACGAAAATCAAAGCAAAATTACCTGAAAGCTTTCACCAAATTCCAAAAGGGTATCGAGCCATGGTCTCAGGATCGAAAAAAACGTAAAAGGGGAGGTGGGTAATGGTGAATTAGGCAGAAAACGAGAGTTCAGAGCATTGAGATGCAGATCGGAGTGCAAAGAAGGGGTTTTTTGGGGGGTTGAGGGAGAAGGAAGAGTGATTTGAAAAGGGGTTGATGAAAATTGGCGGGGAAGTGGAGAAAATCGGAATTTGGAGAAGAGATGAAAAGATTGGGATTACAGCAAGGGTACCAGAAGCAACGCTGGTGAGGGTTGAGAAGGGAAATACAGGTTTGGGGATAACCACAAAAAGAGGGTATTTAGGTCAAGGATGAAAATCCTCTTCCCTCATGGCTTTCAAGGAATTACTGTTTTGCCCCAGTACATTGTAGTATCATTTTGGTTCCATGTTCTCAGTATTTAACACTTTTGAATGGAAAATGTTACTTTCATACCTCTACCTTTTCAGCATTGCACATTCTCTTGCTCCAGCCACATCAGGAGCCATGAGGCTCATTTCTTGGAACTGCCGTGGATTGGGGAGTTCATTGGCAGGTAGAGCTTTGAAGAGACTTATCAAGAAGGAAAATCCCCAACTGGTCTTTCTTATGGAGACTAGGAAATCAGCTGAAGAAATGGAAATTGAAAAAAAAAAGTTGGTTTTGAGTTTGGTGTTGCTGTGAGTTGCTCGGGGCAGGGAAGGAGTAGATCTGGGGGTCTTGCATTGTGGTGGAGAAGTAGTCTGGATGTTTCTTTGAGCTCTTTTTCAAAGAATCATATTAGTGCAGTGGTAACAGATGCTTGGGACTCTCCTTGGGCTTTTTCTGGGGTTTATGGGTTCCCGGAGGAGTCAAATAAAGAGGGAACCATTGAGTTGCTAAAGAAGCTTAAGCAAGAGTATCAAGGTAAATGGTTGTGTGTGGGTGATTTTAACCTCATTTGTGAGCTGAATGAGAAATCTGGGGGCAGGTCTGGTAATCTTGCACATATGGAAATGTTCAGGAAAGGGTTGGAGGAGTGTGGCCTAGCTGATGTGGGGTTTTCTGGTTTTCCTTTTACTTGGGATAATGGTAGAGAGGGGGAGCATAATGTGAGGGAAAGGCTGGACAGGTGCTTGGTAAATAAGGATTTCTTGGAGTCTTCTTTATCAGCTTCTGTATTTCATTTGGGAAGGTATGGTTCAGACCATATTGCTCTGGCTGTGTCTGTGCTTAATGTGGTGGAGGCTGGTGAATTAGGTGAGAAGAGTGAGAGGGTGTTCAGGTTTGAGGAATCTTGGATAAAGACTGATGGTTGTGACCAGGTGGTGCATGATTCTTGGTTCAGACCTGGGGCAGATTGCCTGGAGAGAGTTAAAGCTATTCAAGAAGCTTTGACTTTCTTTGGGAAAAAGCAGGGTAGTCTGAGGAAGCAGATTGAGATAAAGGAGAAGGAGGTAGGTAGATTGGAGAAGATGAGTGCCACTCATGAGAATGCTGCAAAGAGGAGGGTTGCACAGGGTGAGTTTAATGATCTTTTACAGAAGGAAGAATTGTATTGGAGGCAGCGTTCACGGGCAGTTTGGCTGAAAGATGGGGATAAAAATACCTCATTTTTTCACAAAAAGGCTTCTCAGAGGCAGACTCATAATAGGATCAAAAAGATTATGAATGAGAATGGTGATTGGGTTTTTGGGGACAGGGCAGTGGCTGGAATTGTTCAGCAACATTTTGAGCAGGTTTTTTCTTCTTCTGAGCTTCAAGATGTTCAGGATACTTCAACCAAAGTCAGGCATAAGCTGTCTAGGGAAATGATGGATTTTATGGGAGTTCCTTTTAGCAAAGAGGAGGTCAAAGAGGCCATTGATCATATGCATCCGCTGAAATCACCAGGGCCTGATGGGCTCCCAGCATTGTTTTATCAGCACTATTGGGGACTGGTTGGAGGGAATATAACAAGTTATGTGCTGGAAATTTTGAATAATGGGAGGGAAATCTCAGAGTTGAATGAGACTTTCATTTGTTTGATTCCTAAGGTGAATAAGCCTCAATCCCCTAAGGACTTGCGTCCTATTAGTTTGTGCAATGTTCTTATGAAGATAATTACTAAGTGCATAGCTAATAGGATGAAAGTTATCTTACCTAAGTTGGTGGGGGAATCCCAAAGCGCTTTTGTGCCGGGTCGGTTAATTACCGATAATGCACTTATTGGGATGGAAGTTTTTCATGCCATGAAGAAGAGGGTGGGTGGGAAGAAAGGGTGGATGGCCTTAAAGTTGGATATGTCAAAAGCGTACGATCGAATTAAGTGGGAGTTTCTAAGGCATGTTCTGATTTCTATGGGGTTCCCTACACATGTGGTGGCTCTCATTCTTAGGTGCACAAGTTCTGTGAGATATGCTATTTTGCTAAATGGAAAGCCAAGAGATTGGTTTTTTCCAAAGAGGGAGTTGAGACAAGGGGATCCCTTGTCTTCTTATCTTTTCATCTTGTGTGCTGAGGTGTTTGCTGGGCTGATTGAGGAGCAAGTTACTTTGTCTAAACTTCATGGTTTTAAAATTGCAAGGGGGGCTCCCGCTATTTCCCATTTATTCTTCGCCGATGATAGCTTGCTGTTTATGAGAGCAAATCCAGTGGAAGCTGATTGTATTTTAGCTGTTATCAAGAGGTATGAAGAGGCATCGGGGCAGAGGGTGAATTTTGAAAAAACTGAGTTGTCGTTTAGCCAAAATGTGCAGGAATGTGTTAGAATACAGATCCGGAACAGGATGAGGGTGAAGGCTGTCGAGACTCATGATAAATATCTCGGGTTGCCCACGATTCTTGGTAGATCTAAGAAGCGGGTGTTCTTGAATGTGCAGGAGAGGGTGGCAAAAAAATTGAAAGGGTGGAAGGAGAAGTCACTGTCTAGAGCCGGTAAGGAAACGTTGCTAAAGTCTATAGCTCAAGCGATACCCATTTACATTATGAGCTGTTTCCGGATGCCTAGTGGTGTGTGTGATGCTATGGAAGCTCTTATGGCTAATTTTTGGTGGGGTCAGCAAAAAGAGGAGAGGAAAATCCATTGGATGAGGTGGTCATATCTGTGCAGGCCTAAGTATTGTGGGGGTTTGGGTTTTAGGGATCTCAAGAGGTTTAATGAAGCTTTGTTAGCTAAGCAAGTGTGGAGGTTACTTCAGAGGGAGGATTCTCTTCTGTTCAAGTGCCTCAAAGCTCGCTATTTTCCACGTTGCTCTCTCATGGATGCTAATGTTGGTTTCAGGCCAAGTTTCTCTTGGAGAAGCATTTGTGCAGTTAGGCATGTGGTGAAGGATGGTTCAAGGTGGAGGGTGGGGAATGGACGATCAGTTGCTTTTTGGCATGATGCTTGGCTTCCTGGACCTGGGTCGGGTAGGATTCTAAGTCCTGTTAAGGTTGTTCCTGAGAATGTTAGTGTGGAGGAGTTTATTGACCCTGACACAAGGTTGTGGAAGAGGGATCTGTTGGGCAGAGTTCTTCATGAGAGTGAGGCTGCTCTAGTTCAGAGGATTCCTCTACCTTGGGTTCCAAGTGAGGATAAGCTGATCTGGAACTATACTAGACATGGTTCTTTTTCTGTGAGGTCTGCATATTCTAGATTGATCCAGATTCATATGGCAGAAGAAGCTTCTTCCTCTAAGGGTTTTTCGGGGAGTAAGTACATTTGGAAGCTAAGGGTGCCTAGAAAGGTTCAACATTTCTTGTTCAGATTAGTAAATAATGCCTTGCCTTGTCAAGATAGTCTCAAGAGGAGGAAGGTGTTTTTGGATCCTTTCTGTCAGTTGTGTGGGGAATGTGTGGATGAGTCTTCTTCTCATATCTTCTTATCTTGTGGTTGGTCAAGATTGGTCTGGTTCTCTTCTCCTCTAGCTCTAAGATCGGGTGGCTTCAGTAGTGGTGTGGGTGATTGGGTGAACATGCTAAGGAATGCTTTGCCAGCGGAGGATTTTGAACTGTTTGTTATGCTGCTATGGAGCATTTGGAAGACTCGGAATAATTGCTTGTTTAATAAAGCTAAGCCAGATCGGGTGGGTACTATTGAGATGGCTGTGGTTTTGTGGAATGAATGGTTGCAGCATCAAGTTCCTGCTGCTACTGCAGGGAGTAGGCAGGTTTCTTCTGTGTGGGTTCCCCTGTGGTGGGCAAACTGAAAGTGAATATTGATGCTGGGTGGGCTGGGAAGGAAGGGACTGGTTTTGGTCTGGTGATAAGAGATGAAAGGGGCAAGTTTCAGGCTTCTGCGGCTCATTATGTCCCTTATAGGATGGACCCTTTATTGGCTGAAGCTTTGTGTCTCAGGTGGAGTTTGAATTTGGTAGTGGATTGGGGGTTGGATGATGTGATTTTCTCCTCAGATTGCAAGCAGCTGGTGGATGCGTATGCAGAGCCTCATAGTTTCCCTGCACTGTTTGTGTTGTTACAAGATTGTTTGGGTTTAGCCAGGAATTTTTCTTTTTTTTCAGTTTATGTTTGAACCTCGAGGCACTAATAGAGTGGCCCATACTTTAGCAGCAAATAGTTTTACATATAAAGATTGTACTTGGTGGGATAACCCACCTGTGGATATTTTACTTAGCTTAGCTGCTGATTCTCCTGATGTAGATTCTCATTGATTTGAATATATTTGGTTACTTTTGTCTTCAAAAAAAAAAGTAAGTAATGTTGTAAGTTATATAATGGGTAAATGGTCACATTGGTCCCTGGATGTTCGCACCGACTTCAGAATCGTCCCTGGATGAATTTTATTAGGCTTGCGGTCCCCAGATGTGGAAAAAAATAGTCATATTAGTCCCTAACGTTAAAATCCCCTAACGTCCGTTAACCCAATTAATAAAAGTTAACATTATCTTTCTAATTTTCTTTCACTTTGGTCCCTTTCTTCTTTCTTCCACCCTCTTCACCCCCTTCTTCCATCATTTTCACCAAAATCCACCCCCCAACATGCTTCAGAAACCCAGAAAGTTGGGTTTGTGGGTTTACGTTTTGGGTTTCCGACCCTAACAACATTGCCGCCGCATTCTCTTGTTCCCACCGGCCACAATCCAGATTTTGTTCTCTCTCTCTACCCGTGAAGCAAATTCAATGTTACTCTAAAGAAAAGCAAAAACAAATTCAGATCTGGTTTGCTAGTAAATCCACAGCTTCCTTCAACACAGCCTCCAACACTTCAGGCTTCTCCGCCTCCGCCATGGTCAACCAGTTCCTCCACCTCTACCTCCCTCAACTGATTCCTCTCACGCTGCAAAACATATATATGGACGAGGTCACCTCCGCTGCAAAACATATATATGGACGAGGTCACCTCCCTGATCTTCAAACCTGCAACCCAGATCCTACTCTCAACCGGAGAACTCGCCGGCGACACCGTCACCAGAACCAAAATCAAAACCCGGGCACAAAGCAGAGAGAGACATAGAGAGAGCGAGAGACACGCAGATGTGGACGAGGTCCTGCTCGGTGGCTGTGGTTGAGCCTGGGAAGTCGAGGAGAGAGTTGATGCAGAGAATATGTTTTGAAGAGAAAATGGGTTTTGTGGGTGGAGAAGAGAAGAAGCAGATCTGGGTTTTGTGAAGTGAAGAAGTTCAAGGCAGTTTTTGATTTTAATTATTGATTGAGCCCCACATGTTAGGGTGAATTGTAACAGTGAAACAACCCATACATCGTCTAATATTTTAATGTTACTCACAAACCCAACTTGGGAGAGAAGGAGGGTAAATTTGGTGTTAAATCTGAGTTGGGTTTGTGTTAAATCTTGGAGAGAAGGTTTGGGCATGGTTGGTTGAAGAAGGAGAAGAAGAGTGTTGATGATGATGATATGAAAAAAAAGAAAAAAAAAGGGGAATGAGTTGATGAAGAAGGGGAGGAGTTTTTGGTGAAGATGATGGAAGAAGGGGATGAAGATGAATAAAGTGAAGATGAACAAGATGAAGATGAAGGAAGTGAAGATTGTGGGTTTACATTCTGGGTTTCTGAAGCATGATGGGGGTGGGTTTTGGTGAAAATGATGGAAGAAGGGGGTGAAGAGGGTGGAAGAAAGAAGAAAGGGACCAAAGTGAAAAAAAATTAGAAATATAATGTTGACTTTTATTAATTGGGTTAACGGACGTTAGGGGATTTTAACGTCAGGGACTAATATGACTATTTTTTGCCACATCTGGGGACCGCAAGCCTAATAAAATTCATTCAGAGACGATTCTGAAGTCGGTGCGAACATCCAGGGACTAATGTGACCATTTACCCGTTATATAATAGAAATAGGGAAGATGGATGAATAAAAGTGAAAATGATATTTAACGTCATCTCAAGGCGTCAGGGGATTAGTCTCATGGTTATCGAGTGTGAGATACTTTGAGAAAAAAAACATATCAAAATTCATTTTTATGAGTGATTAGAGTTAATTATGTTTCTGGTTAGTGAAATATGCATATTTTGAATTCAGATTTTCATCGATGTAAAGTTGTAAAAACATCATTCCGATTTAAGAAAGTTTGAGCCTAAGCTCCGACAACGGTTAAAGGAGCACGTGTTAAAGGAATATTTGTAAGACCCTAGACTTACTTATGTAATGCTTAAGTGATAGATTGAATAAAATAAGACTTTTGGCTAAGTTTGAGTTTTGACAGATTACAACTGTCAACTTGTGTGAATTTTTAGAGGGTCTTAACGACCTCATTTGAGAAAACGTCCTTCATGCGAGTTGTAGCCCTTTAAGTGTAGAAAATTCTCAAAGTGGAATCAGGTCATTCCGACCTATGTTGCTCGAGATATTCGAATTTTACTGAGCAAGGGTCGGGCTGTAATGTGCCAGCGGATTAAGTGTTGTATTTTCTTTTTAATTCCGAGTTTAATTGGGTTTTAATTATAAAGAGTGGGGCCTATCTGTAATTTGGACCTGGTTAAGTGGTGATTACTAATGGGTCAAGGGTGGTTGCAGGCTTAAGTGAAAAGAAGAAAAAAAATGAAACCCTAGCCCACATGTGTGTGAGGCCGCGGGTTGCATGGGAAATAAGGGGGGGAAAACCCTTATTTTCCCCTCATTCTGAACAAGAACAGAAACCATAAAGCTCCACGTGAAAACCTGAGAGAGAGCAAGAGAGAGACGCCGCCGATCAAGCTGCCACCACCGTCAGTGACGCACGCGCGAGAGGGAGAACCTTGCGAGAGAGAGAGAGAGAGAGAGAGAGAGAGAGAGAGAGAGAGTTGCGAGGGAGAGTGAGGGGACGTGGACAGCAGCGTTCTTGGACCTTTTCTTCACCAAAATCTTTTCCTTTTCACCAAGTTAGCCAAGGTAAGGGCTGGTCCTAGGAGTTGGGTAGCATGTCTAGGCCATATTGCCATGCTTTGACATGATTTTATGTATGAACTTGATTGATGTGCTTGAGGTTTTGAATATGCGATGTGTGCTGGACTTTTTCCATGTGATATTGGGTTACACTGTGAACATATTAATATATTTGATGCTGGTAGATGACTTAGAACCCTTAGAATAGAATGGCTAAAACGAAATTGATGGCAAATGCATTCTCTGTCAGATTTCTGTGCTGGACAGTAAACTTCAGGTCCTATTTTCACTTGTTTCTGGTCTCCAAATAAAGAAATTATTAACATACAAATTGTAGATCTTCGAAAGAGCTTTCCAGGCATATAAAGATCATAAATTTTGGTATAGTATTGTGTGTTGTAGGTCGTTTTGGGTAACTGTCATACCTGCTGTTTTTCCCTGTGTCGGACAGAAACTTTAAGGAGTATTATCACCTAATTCTGGGGCTCAAATGAAAAATTATTTTAACTAGAGAGTTGTAGATCTTTAAAATATCTTTCCAGAAAGATATTATACATGATTTTCTGTTGGAGGACGCATTCTATAGACTAGTTTCAATGAACGTTGTTTCTGCTGTCCAAAAAGCTAAGTTGCGAAAATGTGTTCCATGCATAAGCCTTATGTTACCTTATTTGATAATTTATGCCATGATGTGCCATGCGTAAGTGTAAGTTTATGTTATGCCTTACGTGAATTGTGATATTATTGGAAATTGTTCAAAGGGTCGCTCATCTAGCTGTAATTCCCGATGTGTCTGTGATCGTTTAATTGTTGTATTTATGCGATGTTGATGTAAGACTCTAGGTTGACTTTAGAGACTTAAACAAAGAGAAACGTGTAATTAACTCGCTTGCAAGTAAATGTGAATAATATGGGCATAGGTCTAGTGTAGACTATAGTCCATGAGAACGATGGGCTTGCACGCGAGGGAGAATTGTGGATTGACTGTTGGTCTCCACGTGAAAAGGTTGACTGCGGTCACCTAGAGATTTTGTGGATCATTGCGGCTCCACGTGTTTGGTTGACTGCGGTCACCATGAGATTTTTGTGAAGTATTGCAGCTTCACGTGATTGTACATCTGCGGATGTAAGTGATTGGCCAAGGCATGATTGGTGGGTTTTGTGATGTGAGATTCCGTTAGTAACTGACTCTTTCCCATAAAAGACATATAATGTACTTATATTATGTTGTTGTTGATTTTGTCATTATCATTCTTTTTGTTGGACCTGACCCTGCTTGTTTGCTATGTGTTTATTTGGGGGGGGGGGTAGATGGTCGTGAAGATAATGGCGATGACTCATTCTTGGGAGTTGATGCTACGTGACGAGCCACTACCGGATGACGACTACACTTCTGATGAAGAGGAAGAAGATAAAGAGGAAGGGGCCAAGGATATGGTTGGGTTGTGAGACATCCATTTTTCTTTTGGGTTGAGAGTACCGAGTTTTGGAAGTATTGAACCATTACTTTATTTTAGTTGAGATAGTTTAACTTGATGTAATTTACTTTGAAGTTTTCTTCCGGATATTTATTTCATACTCTTTTCAATGATTAATAAAGTTTGAGGTTTACGTTGATGATTATTTCCGCAAGTTTGAAATGGTTAAGTTTCGAGAATTTTGTAAAATTGAACTTTTATCATTAATTCAAGATTAATAAATGAATCGACGAAAACTCTTTACGAAAATTGGTTAATTAGTTACTGTGTAACACTCGAGAAATCGGGGCGTTACAAGATTTGTTTCTTTAATTTCAAGATTTGATTAAAAAATACTAAAAAATGATAATTAACAAAACAAAATAAAAAAAAAAACTCTTCTTCTTGTTATATGGGTTTTGGGTACCTTGTATCTGGTTCGGTGTTTGAATATCCGACTTGGTCATCGACTTGATCAGGACACTGAACTAATGGTCATTGGTCGGACCGATATAATAAATATGATATTTATAAAATTATAGATATATCTTGTAATATATATATATATATATATATATATATATATATATATGAGGGTATTATTTTTGGTACTAACCTTCACATCCTCCATCCTTCAATTTAATTTTTTTTTACAAACATAATTGGGAATGTATCTTTTGTAATTTCCCTAAATGGTAAAGTGTTGTTTAAGTAGTTCTCTAGTTGTATGGAAGTGCCAAGCTCGACTCTCCCTGACTCCATTTTTTTCGAGCTTTTTTCTTGTTGACCGAGCTTCTGACTTAATGTTGATGAGCGAATGTCGTGACTATAGAATCGATATGCAACTTGAGTTTCGAACTTTGTACCGACGAGTGAATGACGTGACTACATAACCGATCTGCAGACTGTACTGGACTAGCTAGAGGTCTGTTTTCGGTCCAACCAATTTTAGAAATTGGTTGAACGCATCCTACCAATGAAGTGTTAAATTTTAAAGATATTCGAAAATCATTTAAATTCTATTTTCTTTTCTTAAATATATAACTTTTAAGATGATCCAACAAAATTAGTTCAGTGGTAAGTAAATTAGACTCTATAAAAATGAGAGTACAAGTTTGAATCCATAAAAAGACCGTTGAGATAAACATCCATCAAGGACATAAAAAAATTAACTAGTATTTACAAAAGTTTTTATTTTTATCGCAAACTGGGGATAGGAAAAAAAAATAAGGAAAAAGAAAGAACAACGAAAATAAAACATACTTTCTCGTGACATTCCTAGAGGAGGTTATATATACCTGAAAGAATTTTATATAGTAGTGTAAAGAGTTTTTCACATGCATCTAATTATATTTCTCTATTTTTAGTTTTAAAATTTTATAAGTTAAATTTAATTATGATATAATAAATTGATGATTTCTTAATTGGATGAACTTGTAAAACAAGTAGTGTAATAATTAAACTCATTAAAATATACCAGAGAAAGTTTTATTCACACATTTACACCTCACACTAGCGGTGGGATAGGAATAAAAAAAGAAAAATAAATGATATAATATATAATGTGATAAAAAATATAGAGAAATATAAAGAAAAATGAGTGGATAGCGTAAAATCTCATGTATCTATTAATATTGGTGTTGATCCTACACTAGCTGGTCAATGCTGTACTGTTGTTTAGTGGAACACCATCAATGTTGTTGCGTTTGTGTTTTGATAAAAAAATAAAAAGTGGAGAGTAGACTTTCCATGAACTTGCCGAGTTTGACTTCATCTTGACTTGACACCAAATCAGCGTTTAAAGCATGGATCTTGGGGGAAGGATTATCATAAATGTGTATTCTGTTTGAGTGAATCCTATAACGAGTAGAGGAACTCCATCACTTGTTCCTGCAATATCTTCTTCGACTTCAAGTGAGTTCAAATTCCATCCATTAACTTTTCTTTCGTATCCTTTTGAACACTACTACTGACTACTGATTCTGTGATTGTCTTCCTGCAAATCTGTACAAGTTTCACAACAACCCCTTTGCCCATACTTTATGGGCACAATAACATATATATTTTTCTTTGCTATGATATATATAATATATCCAGATCCTATATATATATGACAGCATGCATGCCTAATTAAGTACTATTATATATCTTTTCTGGAGTTAATTTGTTCAATTTTTCTTTTTTGCTCTTGATTCATTTTCTTTTGATTTGTTGCATAAAAATAAGACGTGTCTGGATTAAGGGTTGAATGATTATTTTTCAGGTTACTTTTGTTTAAATGGAAAATGACATCTCTTCTATTTTGGAGCTACTCATTTCATTACTATGTGAAGGAATACATGAGATTTTTCCCAGAAAAGTCATCAAAAAAGTGGTTATTGGGAAGGAGGAGTTGATTTCAAATCGAGATCTTGTAAAGCTAAAAATGGTTGAAGCTACAAACAGAACAGAAAAGGTCAATGATGATGTTCTAGAGTGGCTAAATGATGCAGAGAAGTTCATAGAAGAGGTGGAGGAGCTTGAAATAGAAATGGAGACTCACGATCGGGCCGATGCTTGTTTTGCACAACCACGTGTGCTTGGTGGTGAGAAGAAATATTGGTTGTACAAAGGAATGCTAAAGAAAATAAAGAGGTTGAATGCCAAATGTGAATTTGAGCCATTTTCCACCCCAATTTCAGGTCTAGAGTACTTCTCTTCTGAATATTTTGTGTCTTTCAACTCTACTAAAGAGGCTTCAGATCAACTTATGAAAGCTCTAAAAGATGATAGTAACCATATCATTGGATTGTATGGGAAGCGGGGCTCTGGCAAAACAAAATTGGTAGAAGTAGTGGGTAAGAAAGCCAAATGTTTAATGGTTTTTAATGAAGTTATATTTGCCACTGTGTCCCAAAATGCAAATAATGTCCGAAGGATTCAAGACCAAATTGCTGACTCCTTGGATCTGACATTTGAAAGATATTCTGAAGCAGCTAGAGCAAGGACAATATCTTCAAAAATTGAAAGTAAGGGTCGAGTTCTTGTTATCTTAGATGATGTTCGGGAAAAACTTGAGCTTAAGGATTTAGGTATTCCTATTAATGGTAATAGATGCAAGGTCCTTTTGACCACACGTAGCCAACAAGAATGTACCTTAATGGATTGTCAGAGAGAAATTCCTCTGTGTCCCTTGTCTGAAGAGGAAGCTTGGGCTTTGCTAAAAAAACATTCAGACATTGATGATGAGTCCTCGTCCGACCTATTAACCGTGGCACGAGAACTTGCTAATGAATGTCAAGGGTTACTTGGTACAATTAAAGATGTGGGATCTTCCTTACAATGTCAACCCATTGAGGAGTGGAAAGCATTAATAGATAGCTTGAGACATTCGGCTCGCTACCAAATCTTTCTCAGCTTTAGGGGAGATGATACTCGCTACTCTTTTACTGGTTCTCTCTATGATGCTCTGTGCCGAGAGGGATTCAAGACCTTCATGGATGATGGGGGATTGGAGGGTGGCGACCAGATTTCACAAACTCTTATCACTGCAATTGAAGCATCAAGGCTTTCTATTATTGTTCTATCTGAAAATTATGCAAAATCCGCATGGTGTCTTGATGAACTTGTCAAGATCGTGGAGTGTATGAAGACAAAGAATCAATTAGTTTGGCCAATCTTTTACAAGGTGGAACCATCAGATGTAAGATATCAGAAAAATAGTTACGGAGAAGCCATGGTTGCACATGAAAATAGATTTGTGAATGATTCTGAGAAGATTCAAAGATGGAGGTTAGCTTTGTTTGAAGTTGCTGGCTTATCTGGAATGGCTTATTGTAATGGGTATGTGCTATACTTTTAAATGTTTTTAGTTATGTTCCATATTTGACGTCTAGTCTACTAGCACTAGTGGTTAATACTATGCTAATTAGTTACTTAGTTTTTAGTTTTTGAAGTTCTTTGATATGTTTACAAAGAAATGTAGGCTTCTAAGTGTCATTTTAAAGGTGACTTTGTTAACAGGAATGATTTTAGCTTCAATGCAGTTTTGTATGATGCATGACAATCCGTTTTGTGTGTGATTAATTAGTCAAGCTTATTGTTTTCATATTCTTTTAATGATATAAATTATGTATAATGAAAATTTTGTGCAGAGACGTGATTTAAAGTGCCTTGTATCTTTCATTGCAGGTATGAATATAAGTTTATTCAAACAATTGTGGAAAGGGCCAAGAATAATAAGAATCGCTTGTATCTACAAAGCACATATATGGAGTAGAAGGTAGACTAAGTGTCGCACAAGATAATTTATCACAAGTGTTTGCTAGCTCAAAATCGGATGGTGGTTCTATTGTGTGTTAAGTATGAGGAAGTAGTTTTGGACACTTTTCATATTCAGAAATGGTTTAAAAAATTTCGAGTGGTTTATTTGTGAGAATTGTGTCTGTTCTAAAATATCCAGGAGCTGTTAATCTTGACTTGCTCTTTTATATGATAAATCCAGTTTAGAGGATTCACTTGTATTTTGGATTCTTATCTGAACAGGCAGTGAAATCCATGGTTATGTTTATATGGTAAATCTTATATATTATGACTTGAGGGGATTTTCCCCAATTTCAATATGATTAGTCTTTTCCCCTTTTTAGTTTATCATTCCATAGTTATCTACTATGTGATGCTCTTCAATATGGGTACAGGTAAAAGATATGCAGTAGTGTTACAAAACTGCATTTATCAAAGTGGCTGCCATTTCTAATGAACAGAGGGTAAGTGTTTCTCCACTCCTAGGGGCTAATCACTATACTATCTGAAATCTAATCCAAACCACTGGTATAAACTGTACCAAGAGATCTGAACCAGTAAAAAATTCCAATGCCAACGAACTAGTGCCCTTTGCCTTTTGCTTGTATGCAGAAGTCACATGAATAATTTTACATTATTATTTTTATCAGATAGAAGAGGTAAACAACCCCTTTGCCCTTTGCCTTCAGGGCATAGCACCAGATTTTTCTTTGCTATGATCCTAGTAGCAGTTTGCCTAAGTTTTATATATATTTTCTCTAAACTGTTGCAGTTTTTATCTTGCACTTTAGTTCATTCATTTTGTTTTGATTTGCATAAAAATGCAGCCCAGATTGAAGGGTTTAAGTTTATTATTTTCCAGGTCAATTTTGTTTGAATGGAAAATTTAGTAGTTATTGCTGGTGCTATTTATACGTGAAGGAGCTTATCCATTTCGTGTTTGGAAAATCATTAGAAGCGTGGACATTGAAAAGGAGAAGCTGATTTCAAATCTAGGCATTGTGCTGAAAATGGTTGAAGATACAAACAGAACAGAAAAAGTCAATGATGCTGTTATGGAGTGGTTAAATGATGCCGAAAAACTCATAGAAGAGGAGATGTTGAAAATAAAAATGGAGGCTGGAAAATCCAATATTTCTTTCACAGGTCTGTTGTTAGTGAGAGTGGGAGGAGATATATGGTGCACTTCTCTTTCACGGGTACTTCTCTTTTGGAAATTTTGTATGCTTCAAGTCTACTAAAGAGGCTTCAGATCAAAGTTAAATAAACAAACAAGTCTGACATGGACAGTTCAAGAGCAAAATAAAGGTTTAAAAGAGCGGGTGTTTTAAGGGATTTTGAATCATACTATACAATACATATTCTTCAAGCCCACTCTCCCTGAATCAACTGCATAGATTTGGGCCCTACGCACCCTAAATTCAACAAGTGGTATTAGAGTTCACTTTCCCAACAACCCACTATTCAAGAACAATAAAACCAATAATTCTTTTTTAGAAATTACATCAAAATAAAACAATTTGGACTCAGATAAGAAAATAGAATCAGTCATAGGCCTCCGAAACTCAGTTCGCACAAAAAAGAGTACCCACAACAACTGTCTTTGAGATTCCACTTAGGCACAAGTAGAACAAGTCTAAACTCGATTACTCTGGTTAGACTTGTGGGTGAGGATGAAAGTTAAAGAAACAAACAAGTCTCACATGAGTCAGTTCTTCAAGTCACTCTACTTGGATCAACAACATAGTTCTTTACTGTTACTATTCATCATTTTTCGGCCGAAGGACTAAAATTAAACTCTTTTACAAAATTATTACCTAATTTGACCATTAACCATACTTAATACTCCATTCATTCCTATTTATAAAACCATTTCGAGATATCTTTAGTGTCCCTTTATATAAGACTCATACTAAGTTTAAGGAATATTTATCGGCATCTTCTTTCATATATCATCCGTGTATTTATTTAGCTATTGTAATTCTAAAGTTTTGATTACTACTTATAATTAATTATTTCACACTACCTAATATATTAATTAAGGGTAAATACATTAGTTGATTTCATTACATATTTTATTAACAAACTCATAATTGTCTTAAGAATGTCTTATAATATAAACAGAGGGGTTAGTAGTAACAAATTTTTATAGGAGTTGATTTTAATGTCACATTTATTCAATTAGACACCACACTTATAAGTGCGGAATATAAAATATACATTCCGCTTAGTAAAAGACTAAAAGCGCACAAGAGAATCACATAGAGATGACATAAATATATAGAGGAGACATTAAAATCAAATCCCAATTTTTATTGCAAAAATGTTTCAGATGAAGTAAAAGGAAGATGAAAATAGGTGAACAAACCCTAAAGCATAAGTGAGGGAATCATTGATTTTCCTAAGCTCAAAGCTCAGCCACAGACATCAATGGCATCCCAAAATTAAAGTTTAAGAGTATTACATTGATTTTCCAAAACCAACAATAATAAAGCATGTTAATTTATACTCTGGACATCCAGAGTATAACCATTGGAAATTTAGTCAGGGGATGCAATTCAGGTCTAGATTTATATTTATCCTACTCTGAATTCAAAGGATGGGGAGACATTGGATGTGTGATAAAGGGAGATAATTTGAAGTATTACTAGTATCCTGATGATTGCTGGCAGATTGGAAATTATGGAGAATTCATTGGGTTTTGGGCATATATTGTATTGGGCTCTACTTGAAGATTTCATTTTGATCTTAGAGAACTTGTACTCTTTTTCCTTACTAGGTTTTCCCAAGGGGGTTTTGTCCTAGTAAGGTTTTAATGAGGCTTGTTCTCTAAGATTTTTCTTCAAGGAGAGGTGGGGGTATCTTAGTAGTAGATGGATCTTTGTCTACTATACTGTTAGTCATCGATTATTCCTCTTTTCTTTTGTCTCTCTCTTTGTATTGGGTTGAAGTACCCTTGTACTTCATCTTAATATATTCTTTTTTGCCTTTCAAAAAAAAAAGAGTATTACATTGAAATTTTTATTTTGATACATCGAAAAATTACATTGAGAATTTTTTAACAAAAAGAACCTTTTTTTTTTAATTTGTTAATTTTTTTCCTTTGGAAGAATCCATTTTCAGCTTTCCAAATTGGATTTTTGTTCAGTGTGTATATGTCTATATGAAAAAGAAGACACAACTCTAACCTAAGACAAGGTCTTGGGCACACTCTCACTGACCAGGAAGCTGTTGTTGCAAAAGCTGAGGTTTGAGCATGCTTCACAGTGCGCGCACGGTGTTGTCTGGGCACACCAGCACTTCAGCTTTTGCGTTCAAACCTTGTCATCCGTCTACAAACAAAGCCTCTTCTTCACTCGGATTCTACATGGACCAACCACCTCACCTTTCATCTTCTTTGAAGCTGAAGCAGTGTCGCCACCCTCACCTCACTATTCAAGCATCAAACCAGCAGGGTGCAGTTTCCTCAAGGTTAAGTTTTGCATCTTTATTAATGGGGTTTGTTTAAAACTTGTTTTGACAATAGCCCTTCACACCCTTTTGAGAATTGAGGCATATGGATGTGAAAATTTATAGTTTTGAGGTTTCTGGAAGTGAAAAGTAATGTCTTTTGAGTTCTGACCATGTTGTTGTTATGTGTTGTAGCAATGATGAGGTACCTGTTCATGGACTGTCTGAAGCGGTTGTTGGGGTTCTGGGAGGAGGTCAACTGGGTCGCATGCTTTGTCAAGCTGCTTCTAAGATGGCAATTAAAGTTATGGTTTTGGATCCACAGGAGAACTGCCCAGCGAGTTCGCTTTCTTATCAGCATAGGGTTGGAAGCTTTGATGACAGTGCTACTGTGGAGGAATTCGCAAAGAGGTTATAGTTTTTATGTGAAAATAGATTTGTGAATGATTCTGAGAAGATTCAAAGATGGAGGTCAGCTTTGTTTGAAGTTGCTGGCTTATCTGGAATGACTTATAGTAATGGGTATGTGCTATACTTTTAATGTTTTTAGTTATGTTTCATATTTGACGTCTAGTCTACTAGCACTAGTGGTTAATACTATGCTAATTAGTTACTTTTAGTTTTTGAAGTTCTTTGTTATGTTTACCAAGAAATGTAGGCTTCTAAGTGTCATTTTAAAGGTGACTTTGTTAACAGGAATGATTTTAGTTTCAATGTAGTTTTGTATGATGCATGACAATCCGTTTTGTGTGTGATTAATTAGTCAAGCTTATTGTTTTCATATTCTTTTAAATGATATAAATCTGTATAATGAAAATTTTGTGCATACGTGATTTAAAGTGCCTTGTATCTTGCATTGCAGGTATGAATATAAGTTTATTCAAACAATTGTGGAAAGGGCCAAGAATAATAAGAATCGCTTGTATCTACGAAGCACATATATGGAGTAGAAGGAAGACTAAGTGTTGCACAAGAGAATTTATCGCAAGTGTTTGCTAGCTCAAAATGGGATGGTGGTTCTATTGTGTGTTAAGTAGGAGGAAGTAGTTTTGGACACATTTTATATTCAGAAATGGTTTTAAAAATTTCGAGTGGTTTATTTGGGAGAATTGTGTCTATTCTAAGAATAAAGTTGACTATAATCCAGGAGCTGTTAATCTTGGCTTCCTCTTTCATATGATAGATAAATCCAGTTTAGAGGATTTCACTTGTATTTTGGATTCTTATCTGAACAGGCAGTGAAATCCTTGGTTATGTACTTATGTTTATGGTAAATCTTATATTATGACTTAAGAGGATTTTCCCCAATTTCGTCTTTCCCCCTTCTTAATTGTGTTTATCATTCCATAGTTACCTACTATGTGTAACGCACCAATTTTTAAATCGGGGATCACATTAGTAACCCAAACAAATATGGCAACTAACTCGTTTTTTTTTCTTTTCCAAAAGGTGATGATTTTTTGAAAACACAAAGTCCACTATCACCCAAGTAATGACCCGAGAAGTTCCCAGGTAAGTTGGCCGGGCACAATGCCTCATTGAAAGCACTCCTTACCAAGACAGAACAACCCGAGTTCTTTCTTGAACTCAAATGGGGTTTTTCAATCTTATTTTCAAAATCATTTTCACAACTGATTCATTATCCTCAAGTTCAAAAACTCGTCGTTTGTTTTTATCTTAGTCGATTCAAAAACCTTATCATTTGGTCCTTTTCAAAAACTTATCCAACAACGACATTCAAAACTTTAAACGGAATAGTTATGATAATAATAAAGTAACCGAATAAAACCTAATTAAAAACCCGCTAGCGTAAATTCCAAATAAAAATATCGACGTACGATAAAAATAAAAACCCTGGTTTAAAACGAAATCCATAAATAAAAGTTATGTCCTTCAACCAATCAGTCCGAAAAACTCCTCACGAAAGTGTCGATCTTTTGTGTCGCCACGTCAACAATTTACACCCAACTCGTCGCTCAAACCCCGCTGTCCGACGGCTCATCTGGCGTTAAGCGCCCACATATTCAAGTAACAATCATTAAGGGTTAGTCTCAAAAATTCAAAATCAAACAAGATAACAATTTCGAATTCAAAAATTAAAGATAAGACAACAAATTTCAAATTCAAAAATTAAAGATAAGATAACACATTTCAAATTCAAAATTAAAGATAACAAATTTCAAATTCAAAATTAAAGAAGAGATAACAACAAATTAAAAGTCTTATCCTTATCAATAACAACAAACTTCATAATTTAAATTTTAAGGATAGACAATTAACAACTTATCAACCATTCAAAACTTATAAGGTTAGTCTTAATGCCTATATGCTACTACCAACATGGATCGATCAAGCCTCACAAGGCTAGACGACTTCGTCGTCAAGTAATTCAAAATACCTCGAAAGGTGGGACAATTACCACCATGTTGCCACTTCAAATTCAAGTCCTAATGCTCAAGTTAGTCAACAACAAATTTCGTGACCCATGGTCACATATATCAACAAGGGATGTCGTATTTCCAAATTTCCATTCAACAATTCGACAATTTTCCAAATTCGACATCTTAACATATATCCAACAAATTTTATGTCATAGGCATACATCAAACAATACAATAGCATAGCATGCAAACATTAACAAACGCCTCAACACCTTCATCTCATATACATGCAAAAAGTAAAAACATGCAGACTCACGCACTAGTAAAAAGACTACCCTTACCTTCTCAAGTTGTATTGCATGTGATGACAACCTACCAAAAGAATATTAACATCGTTAATAAAGGTTCTCATTCGAGTAATTACCCCTCCCTAATACCCCAACCCACGACTACTACAAGGAAGGAGGGAAAAAAATTCTTCTTTTTGTTTGCAAATCCGATTTCAAAACCCTAGCCCCTTAATGAACCCAAAACGTCTCTTTTTAAAACGTTATGATCTTTTAACCTCTTGAGTAAAAAAAAAAATAGAGAGATTAATCCTCTCTAAGTTTCATTTTTAGTAAAAGATCATACGAGACATGTTTGTGAGACCCAAGTTTTTAAGTTTAGAATAAACTGAATAAAATTCATATTCACGATTAGTTTTGATGTATCGTGAAGGAAAACCTGAACAAGTTTATCGAATGGAAATAATTTATGAAGGAGAAAGTTCAGGAAAAGGCTAAGGATTGTATCAAAGTCGATAAAAGTTATAGCACGATTAGTATTCGCTTAAACCTAGGGCAAGAGTGCTAATAAATAGCTAATTTGCACTTAAAGAAACGATGGAAATTAATTCCAAAAATCTTTAGAGAAATGTTATAACTTCTCTTAATTCTTCCATAACAAGCGTTTCGATACGAAACCCTGGAATGTACGAATGTCAAATTCCAATACTCGGAAGTTTGCCGAAACTAAATCACTAATAGTTCAAGAAACCTAAAATCAACCGACGATGAAGACTTTTTCTATTCGGAGCTTCAAATGAAGATTCCACACGCTTACGCCCATTTCTCTTGATATTTCCAATCTTTCTTAAGAACGAAGTTTTCTCATCCAACATCTACTGCAAAAAGTAACTTTTCGGGTAAAATCGATTTACACCGATTTTGGATCGTTTGATTTAATTCCAAGAAACCTGTTTTGAGTTCTGGAATTCTGTCGCCAAAACCTATCTTAGAATTCACAGAGGAATACGTAGGAAAAATCGAAATCGCAAAATTTTCATTTTCCGCATTTTCCAAAACCTATAAATTGCAAGAAAATGAAAATTTTTCACAACATTCACCCCTTTGAAACCCCAAACCCGCGAGCTTGAAGGAGAAGGAGGGAGGAAGTGATTTTCGCCGTTTCTTGCCCGATTGCTTCACCTTTCGTTGCTATTCGAAGACATCGAGGTATAGATACTATCTCTCACTTCTGATCGTCAATTCCGTCGTTTTTCTCTATGTCTTTCTGTGCTCAAAGTTTTGAGTTTTTTGTAAAACTGTCCAAATAACTTGATTTTAGTGTCTAAACAAATTCCCTACGTACCCAAGAGTACTTCTAGCGGATTACATTTTGCCGAATGTCGCCGAAATGTCGCCGAATTCCAATTCTACTTGAAAACCCCATTTTGGGACAAAGTTTCATCCTTTAAGCTGAAAACTCTCGACTTAGCTTAGCGCTAGTAGGATTAGTTGTCATAAACGTCGTTGGTAACGTCCCCATCCAATTTGTTTTTCGAAATTCCAATTTTGAAATTCTGAGCTAAAAATATTGACCAAAATACCCCTGCGACAGTTTTCGATCCGAAAATTTTTCTGAGCTTAGATTCGCCTTAGTTACCACTAATGATAACCTAGGAACCAAGTTTGAACGAAGAAAAATCGGCGCACACAATTATGATGTGTGGCCGAGAGCACTCCGAGGGGGGAGGAAAATTTTGTTTTTCGAAAACTTGTCTTAACGCGTTAGATTATCGTACTTCGGAGTTTATAATGCTTCGTGTAACCCTAGTACATATTGTTTGCTGAGTTTCTGACTCATTGTGATTGATTTCTGTGAATTTACTTTAAGGTTCGTTTGAGGAACTCTGTGGAGTCGGAGAGGAAGGTTATGAAGGAGAACTTGAGGAACACCCTGGAGGAATTACAGGTGAGGGCTTCTCACTGAATACTAGATAATGATTTAGGTGTCGACGAATTCGACACTATTTACTGTTTATGCACTTGATTGTGTTTGACTGGGAAAAATGTTTTCTGAGGCTACGACTGACAATTGATAATCATTTATCGCTTGAATTGTCTTTGATATTGATTCACATGTTATGTGCTAAATGGTTAATCTAGGATGTGTTGATATTGATCTACATACTATGTGCTAAATGGTTAATCTAGGATGTGTTGATATATGTGCCATGACTGTTGGATTGTGTTACTTTGATTATGCAATTACACATATATCTGTTGTACGTCAGAGTGAGAATAACGGGCAGTTATGCCAGAACTTATCATGAGATTTTGGGAAAGTTTGACGGGACGAACAGAGGTTCGGGCCTTTGTTATTGTTTTAATGGATCGAGGCCTTCTCTGTGAATTACTTGGGATTATGGGATCTTTTAAACTCATAAGATTAGAGATAAAACTAAATGGAAACTATTTTACAAGGAAAAATTCATAAGACACTAAACAACCTCTGAACCCTTTAAATAATGACAACAATCTCAGACGAAAGCTTAGGGTTTGAATATTAGTTTTGGAAAATGAGAAGTGCCGCCGAATCCAAGATTTAGGAAAACTAATAAGTTTCTGAGTATTTAATACTCTTTGCTCGATGAGCAGTTTATTTATTTGACTATCTAAAGGATAAGTCCGGGAACTATAAGTTTCCAATTACATTGGTACTCTTTGCTCGCTGAGCAGTTTTTGACCATCGGATGGAGATGAGTCAGATAACTCGAGAAGTTATCACGAGTGATTGCACTCTTTTTATATTTAATGTCTTTTGTCGCAGAATCGACTTTTACCTTAGGGTATTCTTTTAGAGACAATAAGTTAGCTAGAACACGTGACGACGTGACGAGTGAGGTCGGAGACGTTGTTTGGCTAATCACGTTGCATACATTCACACATTTTGAGGTTAATATACGGCAGGAAGTCGGACCTCGATGGATTCCAAAATGGTCCTAAGACCCGGATTTCCATATGAGAACACTACGGTGATTCTTAGTAGCAGACGGAAATGGCAGACCTACGGGTTCACTGCTGATCTGACTACATTTTGTTTGGTATAAGAGACGCCCGAGCAGAAATGGTCCCACCTTGGCCGGTGTTACGGCTGACTCGATGGTGCCCATCCTTCCGGATTGCATCTTGTTCCTTAGCATTGCATTCATGCACCATGCATACTGACTTAGTTGCCGAGTGTGATTGTTACTTGTTAATCTTATTTGATACATGCTAATTGTTATTATTTGTTATTTATATTCATTGGAAATTATACAATTTATAATGCTATCACAAACTTCTAAGCCTAAGTAGTTATTCCTTAATCTTTACCTACTGGGTGTATTACTTATGTAATTCTTTGGAGTTGACCCTCGCGCCTTCTGTGTGTGTTTGGGCGGACTACGCCTTTTGTCAGATGTTCATGCCGGATTAGTTCACGATGGTCCACCCTTCGGGGGGACTAGATTTGAGATGTTAGATCAGGAGATCCCCGACTCTTGGGTGGTCGACCCCGCTGGCCACAGAGCGACCTACTCGGGGAGAATAATGGAAGATCGTGTCGACAGTCTGGGACACTTGACGGAGGGAGTTCTGAGGCATTACACCGTCAGCTTCAACCTGCCACCTGGCGTACACTGCGGACCCGGAGTAGGAGCACCACCACCACCGTCGTCTTCTGACGATGAGGACCCCTCGGAGGAGGAGCCTGTGGGAGGGACTTCTTTGGGCTCTAGTTCACCTACTGTTGTCGTCGCTGCTGACCTTGGTTCGGGTTCTAGACCCGAGAGACCAGCACAGGAGCTTGTAGCAGCAGCGAGAGGAGGGATGGTCACAGACATTGACCTAGTCGTCCTGGATTCTGATTCAGACGATGATCATGCTAGCATGTTGTTGTGAGTGTTGGGGTGAACTCCTCTGGACAGGATTAGGGTAGGAGTAGAGTTATAGCTCTGGTCTTCAGTTTCTCATTTTGGGGCAAGGTAGGTTCCCGACCGTTAGCTTTTTGTGTGGTTTTCTTTATGGAAATCACAGAGAGTTGGTTGGACTAGGAGGTCTTATTTAGGCCGTTTGGGGCTGACCTACTTTCATTTTGGAGGACTGTATTGTGAACACTTGACCTTTCACTTGGTATTGTACATATTGCCTAAGGGCACTACTTTCGACTACTTTCCCGTCACTGGAGGTTACTCGTGACGTGGTTCTCTACTTACTACTTACAGCGGGGGCTGTAAATATATTGTACATTAGTTGTGGTTATCTTTCGTCGATGAGTCTTTATTTCGACAAGTCTTTTATTTACTTAAAACAAATATCTCGAAAAAAAATATTCACGTTTTTCCGCTTTATTTTCTTTTTGGTTACTAAAGTGACGCCACCGAAATCGGGGTGTTACAATGTTTAATCCCAACCTTACGAAAGATCAAAACTTAGGAGACAAACTACTAACCTTGGACAAGGATGAAGTTGATATGAATATGCCAAGGTGAGAGGAGAGTTTCAGCCAAAGGGGGAGAGCTCTAAGGTCCTAGAAGTCTCAAGTGTTTTTGGTTTTTGAGTGAAGGTATCAGCTACTGTGGTGTTGTGACTTTTACCTTCAGTTAATGCTCTATCTATAGGAGAGGTTCACCAACCAATCCCCCTTAAGGAGCTCGACCAGCCCATCATTTGAGGGTGTTTTTTTTTTTCTGTTTTTAAGTCCCCTTTCCCTAAACCTTAGTCTTGGTTCATTTCCTTCCTCATTTCCTTTGAATTTGTAGATAGAACCCAACAACTTATGCCTAGAATATTCCCTAATTAATTAATTAAATAACCTCTAGATAGAACTGAACTCCATTTAGTTTTCTAAGGTTGTTTCACTTCTCTAGAAGCTTCTCCAAAGTTCTAGAGTCAAGTCAACCTAGCTTGCTTGCCCTTCAAGCTACTAAACCTTAATTTGAAGAAATTAATTAAAATAAAAGGGTAAATTCCGAAAATAAATTTTATTAACCCCAAAAGTTGATCACATTCATTCTACCATGTTCCCCTCACCTTCTAGAAGTCCTCTAAAAATTTTCAAATCATTATCTCTAAAAATTTTCAAATCATTATCTCTTATTTTGGTTAAGTTTTAAGTCAAAACAAGGTTTAATTAATGAATTAATCACTAAAAATAAAAAATTTCCGAAATTAATCAATTTTCCACTCCAAAACAATTTTGGTTATCTTCAGATATTATCTACTATTTTTACTAACCCAAATTTCAAATTTTTCTAAGATATTTTAATGATATAGTCTTTAAATTACCTTAATATCATTAATTTAAACAATTTCGAATTATTTATGAAAATAATTTATTTTTTAATAAAATAATTATTTTTGAGTCAGCTCAGACCTAATCTTAATTTTATTAAAATATTTTATCACCTTTTCAATTTTTAAAATATTTATTCCATTTTTATGAAAAAGCCCTTAAACAACTCCAAATTAGACTTTCAACCCAATTTTCTCTCTCCTAGTCATTAATATTGGAAACCACGAAATTTATCCCTATAATATCAATTTTATTTTTATTTAAATGACTCCTAAGATTAATTAAATAATTAGCCTAAGTCTATTTCTAAATATTATGCATTTCTGTCGTTTACTGACGACTAACTACCAAGACAAAACTTATGTTATTTTTCGACAGCAACCACAACAACCATACCAACAACAAGGTGGGGTTGTCCTATGAGACGTTACCATGTATACATGACATACACATATTCCCATAATCATGACAACAGTAAACAAATCAAAGAAATCCATTTACGGAAAACATACAACAGACAAGGATCAACCAATTCATATATTATAAAAATATACTTATTTCGTAATAACTTATTCAATAATTTTCAGTTCTTACACTATGTAATGCTCTTCAATATGGGTACAGGTAAAAGATATGCATAGTGTTACAAATTAAAACTGCATTTATCAAGCTAGTGGGTGCCTTTGAACAGAGGGTAAGCGTTTCTCCACTCCTAGGGACTAATCACTACACTATCTGAACCATAATTTTATCTGTACACAGAAACCACTGGTATAATTAATTGTACCAAGAGATCTGAATCAGTAAACAAATTAAATGTCAACGAACTAGTTTGCTGCCACATGTGATTAATCATCAATCATATGGGAAAAATAGTGAGTATTTCAAAAGTTCAAACACATTTTATACATATGTGCTAGTGCTACCGTTCACAATAAATGCAACAGTCCACATAGATTGACCCTTGTTTAGTATGCTGCCTCCTTCAGGCTTGCCACCTAGTATTTAATTTCTGCCGCCCAACATTTATCTCTCAATATTTGTTATTCACAGAGTCATTGCTTGCATATGCTAATTCTAATTCTCATGAGGAGACACACATATCAGCAACCTTTTCTCTTCTCTTTACTTCCTTGTTGATTTGATCTCACTAGCTCTGTTACCCAGTTTATCATCGAAAGGGACTGATTAGACTTGGGGACGTATTCGGGGGATGATACCCGGATAAAACTCTTGAGGACAGTGAATCTAATTCATGACTTAGTCTACAATCTTCTACTTAGTACTGCTCTATCAGATATTGTTTGTGTTTGCGTTGCTCATCCTCATATTTTGCAACAATACCATCCTACAGCTATTAAACAGGTCTGCGTGATACATTGTAGTCTGTAGAGGATAATTGCAACAATCAGAAAAAGAACATCCTATTTTTGCTGAGAACCAGACTTCATCATATTTTCCCTGCATAAATATAGATTCAACCCTCTGCAGGCATAGGGAACAAAGAATGGTAAACCACACTAACAACCAGATCTTTTTGAGATTTTTTCCTTTCACCAAATCTTTTGTAGCCATGAGTAGGATCAGGCCTTTCATGATGTACCCATACATCAAATTTGTGACCACTGACGTGTGATTGCATAACTTTTTTTGTTTGCATAGGACATTTTACATTCTAGATATCATAGAACGTACGTGTGGTTTTATATTTCTGCAAACATTAAACCCTATTTATTATTTAAGGTAAAAAAAAATCAACAATTTTCTGTGTTAATCACCATTCACAGTAAGTTTTCATGTGAGTTATCCATCACTAGTTATTTTGGTTTTTGTTCAAGGCTTAATTGCATTTTTGGTCCCCCACAAATGATAAATGTGTATTTTTTGTCCTAAACGTTTAAAAATAGCAGAATCAGTCTCACACGTTTGTCTCCGTTAGCGTTTTTAGTCCCCTCCGTTAAAATTCTAACAGAAGTTACTTATTGTACCCCATTTTACTATTCTCACCCCTCACTGGGACTATAAATGCACATTTATCATTCGTGGGGATCAAAAATGCAATTAAGCCTAAAGAATAAGAAGAAGTGGTTGATGGGTTTCTTGGTTTTTTTATTTTTTAAACTTAATTGCACTTTTGGTCCCCCACGAATGATAAATGTGCATTTCTAGTCCTAGTGAGGGGTGAGGTGAGAATAGTAAAATGGGGGTGCAATAAGTAACTTCTGTTAGAATTTTAACGGAGGGACCAAAAACGCTAACGGAGACAAACGTGTGGGATTGATTCTGCTATTTTCAAACATTTAGGCCCAAAAATGCACATTTATTATTCGTGAGGGACCAAAAGTGCAATTAAGTCTTTATTCAAACTAACAAGCTTTAATTAATTTTCAGACTCCTCTCTTTACCGTGGTTGGTTTCTCTAAGGTTAACCTTTTACTCGGTTAGCCATCTTCAGAGTTCAGATTCAGATTATTTTCCAGACAAACATGAGTTTTGACCTTAAGAAATTAAGGCAATTCTTGATGTCAACGAAATGTATTAAAATACTGCAAACCTTGTCTTATCTATACTTGGAAGGTTGTTGACTGATGACTGGTTCTTAATTTTTTTTTAGTTCAAAGCTATGTTGCATGGATACGGGTACGGTACCGATACCGGGTACGGGTACGGGTACGGGGTACGGCATTTTTTGAAAAATCAGGGTACGGGTACGCCAGTTATATATATATATATATATATATATATATATATATATATATATATAAATAAATAAAATGTTTTCTACCACAATATTATTAATTAAAAATATCAAATCTCCTAATGGTCAATACTTATATGAAAGACCAACATAAAAACCATCACAACCTAATGAAAATCATCAAAAGAATATGTAATACCTTAACATATATCTCCAAACACATACCGTCATAGATAATCTTAAGATTGAAGAAACATAACATAAGATTGAGTAACATTGAAGAGACATAACATAAGATTGTTCAACATAGACAGTAACACAAATTAAAATAGCGCAAAAGAGACAATACGATTGTTCAACACAACAAAACAATTAAACGATAGATTGTTCAACAACCAACAGTACAAAATCAAAGCTCTCTCAAACAGTAATGGTGTCTCCATTCCCTTCTCCATCATCAGTGAACAAAAACGAGGTAGTTTTGAATAAATTTTTTTTTTTAAAAAGTATCCGGAGTACCCACGAGCGTACCCAAACCTACCCGTGGCGTACCCAAAAACGTACCCCAGTTTTTTTTTTTTTGGTGGACTTGGGTACGTACCTGGTACGTACCCATGACGTACCCGTACCGGGTACGTACCCGGTACGGGTACAATGCGATTTTTGGAGTACCCATGCATCATAGGTTCAAAGTTTTGTTACCTGTTTCACGAAGCTTCCTATGAAATCATCCCCTCTTATATAATAGTTTACATAATTTATAATGGGTTTTCTTAACTTACCGCTAGTAGCATTTCTGAAGGAGCAAGTTATCACCCTCCCCTTTTTTATATGGACTAAAAAACCAGAGTGTTTAGTTTTAAGATAATCACAACTCAGGGTCGTCCATGGCCTTGCCTTAGAGTATCTTGAATAAGGGTATCTTATTTTGGAACTTAATTTATTTTTTGTGGGTTCATCTTACCACACAGGATTTAAGGCACTCATAAAGTTACAATGCACATTTCGCTTCAATGATTTGAGATCTTACTTTGCTTTTGGTTGGACCCGCAATACACAATATATTTACATTATTTATTTTGATTCTAGTATTGAATGAGAGAGAAACAAATGTTATTTTATTTAAGATCTCACTTTTAAGAGTAGCAAGTTAAGGCACGGATCTTAACATTTGCTAAGATCTCATGCCATGTAGAATACCTCCAATCATAGTTATAAAACTCGGCTCGAACCGGCCGGTTCGACCGGTTGAGCCGGGAACCGGACCCTAGACCGGTTCGAGCCGAGCATCGGATCGGCCATGCAAGCCGCCCGGTGTGAACCGGTCAACTCGGCCGGTTTTTATGATTAAACCGGAGACTCGGCCGGTCTCGGTTGAACCGGCCTTTTTTTTTTTAACAGAAATTTTTTTTTTCTTAGAACGGGCCTTTTTTTTCCCTGCATTTTTTTTTGAAAAGAGAACTTTTTTTTCCTTAGAACCGGCCTTTTTTTTTAACAGAGCACTTTTTTTTTCTTAGCATTTATTAGTTGCGAAAAAAATTTGGAAAAGTGTCTAGCTTGGATTCGAACCCATTCCCTCAAGATTCAATGCTGTGAACCTTACCACTAGGCTAGAAAAATTTTGGAAAAGTGTCTAGCTTGCATTTATATGTATTTATATAAATAAAAATAATACTATACAAATCTTTGACAAGTAAACATTAGTTTTTTTTTTGAACGAAAGTAAAGATTAGTGTTATTACACAAAATAACTAAAACACAACCCAACCATTATAATAATTACTTATATATATATATATATATATATTTAACAATAACTATTTCTAAACTTTATTTAACAATAAGTTAAAATAATTATTTGTGTGTTTTTATTATGAAGTTATTAATTAATGTTTGTTAGTATTATTAATTCTTTTATTTTTTTAATATAGAATGAGTCAAGTTGTTCTGTATATAATTTCTTTGCAAAGTCTTCTTGTCGTTTCTTTGAGGACAAATTAAAGAATATGAATAACAAGCTTTGGTGTTGTAAAAAATTGAAAAATTGAAAATCTTTTTAGCTAGCCTGAATCAGAAACTGGATTATATACAAGTTGTTTCATGTGCATATATCATTTGTTAGCTTATAATGTACAAGATCTTAGTTGTTTATTTTGTTTTAAACTTGTTTCTACGCTTTTTGTTGTGATTAAAGCGTAAAATCGATGTTGCTTGATGATGTTTAAAACTTATTTCAGTTATTTGTGAGTTGTGACATTTTGTTGTGGTAAAAAATTCCTTATTGCTTTTGTGTGTATGGTATTTTGTGACATTTTATTATGGTATTATGAATTTTTTTAATTTTTTTTAGTATCGACCGAGTTAAACGGTTCAACCAGTGACCCAGTGGTTGAACCATTGACTCATTGACCCAGTACCTCGACCGAGTCGATCACCGGTCCGAGTCTGATAACACTGTCTCCAATGGTAATATATAAGATCAGGATCTTATTTTAAGATCTTAATTTTAGAGCTCCATTGGAGATGCTCTTAAGCTCCTCAATTACCTTAGGTCTCTAAAAATTTAGTAGTTGTAGTTTTTTGTTTTGTATTAACAAATTTATTTTTACACTTAAAATTGAAAATTAATTTGTGCTTACTCATAATTGTTAGTTTTTTTATAGAGTAACTAATATATCTATAGTATAAGTTTCCTCTTTACTCATTGTTTCTCCTCTCAAAAAAAGAGTTTTTATTGTTTCTACCTTGCATTGATATCAAACAGTTGCAAAATCTATCATTGTTTCATATCAAAGGGTTGCAACATCAAAGAAGAGGCGCCACGCCCACCACGACAACTTTACTGCCGGCTGCTCCGGCAGAAAAAGGAGAGGGCCCTCCCACAGATTCGCCTCGAAGACATCGTTTCCTCCAACTTATTTGGGGGCAGGGACGAGCATTTTCAGCATGAAAGATGGCTTGGTTTCGAGAAAAATTGCATAAGTTCAAAATTCTCATGTCAAACAAAATAATCTGTCAATCTGTCATGTTCTAGATTTGAGATTTCTCAGCCATAAAATTTGAGGCTTAATTTATATGGCTTAGATTTATACTGAAAGCTCAATAAGATGAAGAAGAGATCGTGAAAAATGAAAAAATTATTTTTTGGTCAACTTTTCCAAGCACTCTGATTTGTCAAACATGAAATTTGTTACCATGATTCAAGAATACATTACAAAATTGATGGTGATTATTGAGTAAGAATCAAATCTAAATCGGTCTAATTTAATGAAAAGAATTAAATGCTCATTGTATTTATACAATGCACTACTTGACTGCCTGGACTCTACTACATCAGTGGACTGTGGAGAGACAAAAACTTGAGATCATAGATAAAGAACACTATTGCTTGTGAGAGAGTTGATACAAAGAAGAGGCATGGGAAACTTGAGAAATGGATAAGAAGGCTTGAATTGGCTGGGTTTGTGAAGGGACATTTGAGCTTCAATATGAGAATAGATATGTTGCAGCGATATGGTCATAAATACAAGTTTAAAAAAGAGAATAATTGTTTTCTTATCTGCTGTAGGGATAGCCACTATTTTCTGAATCAACATGGGGCTTTAGGAGATGCATTGACAGAGAAGGAATTGACACATGCCACACAGTTCACTCAGTAAGAGTTAGAAAGTTGCTTTATTTTGTACAATCTTCGCTCATAAATTGTAATTCACATGTCTATTTCCAGATTCTTCTGAATCTCAGTTCTATTCATAACTGCAATAACCAACACTGGAATGAGCTGGAAGAGTGGAGAGTGAAAGTAGGGTCGTGTATAGACATTTGGGGGTTTAAGGCGAAAATCATTTAGGGACTTAAAGATACTTAATATATCATATAAATTCTCAATTATGTATATTAACCATTTCTCAAGTTTCCCATGCCTTTTCTTTCTATCAGCTCTCTCACAAGCAATAGTGTTCTTTATCTATGATTTCAAGTTTTGTCTCTCCACTGATGTCTTTATAATAGTAGAGTCCAGGCAATCAAGTCTCAATATGTTATGTGGTTGGAGCTTCTGCTGATCTACCAAATTCATAAGAGAATGATTTTAATCGAGTTGCTTAGAGATGTTTGTGAATATGAGAGTTTTCTTAAAGAATTTCTTAATGTTCTTATGATGTTCTTATGATATTCAAACAAAGATTTTAGAAAGGAGGTTTTGATCTTATGAAAGAGAAAATTTTGATTTTTCACGGTTTTAAGATGATATTTTCGAAAATACGGGGAAGGGATATATTGTCGCTAACGATTACTAATTCGTACCGTTACTCTGTCCGCATGACTAGGAAAGTTCGTAGTAAATGTGATTCCCGCCAAATCCAAAGTCTTAGGACATTTCCCGCTGAGACTAAGGTAAGGGCACTTCGGCTATGACCTAAAATTATTGATTGTGATTGTTAGAAAGCATGATACTAGGGTTATTGAGGATGCTTATGCTAGAAATGATATATGATTATTAATGCAATAAATGTTAGCTATTGTTAAACATGTCTATATGACTAGGGTGGTAGCTTCATTTATTGATACGTATGCCAGTTATTATGTTATGAGATTCTATTCATATGAGATGAACGTGAAAGGCTTAGGGCCTAGTGATGATGACTGACTTGCATTGCATGCATTTGTGGGCCAAGTGACCTGGATTGAGCTTGGTTGGCCACGGCTGGTGACCTGGATTGGGCTAGTCGGTGGTGACTTTCAAGGGATAGATCTGAACAAATGACGAATGTGATACGGGAGTGCGTTGGAGAGGTCCAGCCCTGATTGTGGAGTCGTTTTCGTCCTGCCTTTCCATGAGGGATCGACTTATGGATATCCGAAGCGTCTGCATGCATGTGCACGAGCATTGACTAACAATGACTTAGAGCTATGAGATAGTTCCCCATACTTGTGAAACTTAGAACTTAATATAGTTTCCCTATTTGTGAAATGTTAGCTTAGGGAAGAACTTGTGATTGATAGGGTAGCATACCCTACTAATGATATGTTTGTGTTAGAAGTTGACCCTTGCTTGTTTGTTGTTTGGGGAGCTTAACGCATAGACAACGAGCATGCGTGTGATCAGTCGTGATGCGGTCATATACTTGGTTGATGTGGACGACGACAAGGCTTGGGATGTAACACCCCGATTTCGGTGGCGTCACTTTAGTAACCAAAAGTAAACTTAATGCGGAAATACGTGAATATTTTTTTTTTCGATATAATAACTAAGACAAGACTGAATTAAATAAAACCCAAATGCGAAAAGACAACAGAACTAATATGCAATATATATTACAGCCCCCGCTGTAAGTAGCTAACCACGTCACGAGTAAACCTCCAGTGACGGGAAGTAGAAAAGTAGCGCCCGAAGGCAAAAGGTATAATCCAAAAGAAAGGTCAAGTGTCTGCAACACTGTCCCTTAAGTCAGCCCAAACGGCCTGAAACAAGACCTCCTAGTCCAACCAACTCTCTGTGATTCCCGTAGAGAAACCACACAAAAACTATAGGTGGGAAACTACCCTGTCCCCAAAGAAACAAATGATGTTCAGAGATAAGACTCTACTCCTACACTGATCCCATCTCGAAGAGCTCACACTAACACTCAATCCTACACGCTAGCGTGATCGTCGTCCGAATTCGAAATCCAGAACGACCTAGTCTATGTACACCATCCGTCCTCCGCTCGCTATCGCGATGCGCTCCTGTTCCAGCATCCCAACTCTAGTTTCCCCCGAAGGGTGAACCGTCGTGAACCAGTCCGCCAAAGACATCTGACAAAGGGCGTTTGTCCGCCAAAGCACACACAGAAGACGCGAGGGTCAACTCCAAAGAATTACATAAATAATAGCACCAATAGAGATATAGATAAGAGAATAGCCACTTAGGCTTATAGCTAGGGATAACATCCTAGGGTTGCATATTCCATAATGAACTTAACAGCAATAATAACAATTAACATGTTCCAAATAGGATTAACAAATAACAATCACACTCGACAACTAAATCAGTATGCATGAATGCAGGATGATTAGTCAAACAACGTCTCCGACTCTCACTCGACACGTCGCCACGTGTTCTAGGTAAATTAAAGTCTCTAAAAGCTTACCCTAAGGTAAAGTCGATTCTGCGACAAAAGACACTTCTTCACATCAACATAGTAACTCATGATGATCTCCGGATCATCCGACTCATCTCAATCCGATGGTCACAACTGCTCAACAAGCAAAGAGTATCACATACTCGGAAACTACCGGTTTCCCGGACTTATCCCCAGGATAGCCCAACAATTAGGCATGTCAAGTCGATCCAACCCCTTGGGTTGAACATACGGACTCGCACACGCAACTCCCACAATTAGGCATGTCGAGTCGATCCAACCCATCGGGATGGACATACGGACTCGCACACGCAACAAATGACAACGCCAAGTCGATTCACTCAAAGGAGTCGAACATACGGACGTTGCGCGTGTCCAATGACTATCGCCGAATCGATCCAATCCATCGGATTGAACATACGGATCCGCGCGTGTCGAAAAGTTGTCGCTGAATCGATCCAATCCCTCAGATTGAACATACGGATTCACGCGAGGTAAAATGGCAATCGCTGAATCGATCCAATCCCTCTGATTGAACATACGGACTCACGCGTGCCTGAGTGACTACCGTCGAATCGATCCAATCCATCGGATTGAATATACGGATTCGCGCGTGTCAACAATTATTGCCGAATCGGCCCAACCCGTCGGGTTTGGACATACGGATTCGCGCCGCAAAGTCGAAGATACACCCAACAACATAGCTACTCCAACAGCACAACAACAATAGCTGCTCCAACAGCACAACAACAAACGCTGCTCCAACAGCACCACAACATCTACATACTCGAAGCCTCTCAACTTTCTCAATGCTGGGATCCGACGACACTTCTCGTTTTCCAAAACTATGATTTGCATCCAAAGCTTCCTTCCGAGATTATTACCATTACTTAAAGATTTAGAGGTTGTTTAATGTCTTATGAGTTTTCTTTACAAAATAATTATCCTTTTAGTCTTATCGCAAATCCTATAAGTTCTCGGGATCTCCTAATCCCCAAATGACTCCAGAGAATGTCTCGATCCATAAACATCATAACAAGGCCCGAACTCCGTTCGTCCCGTCAAACTTTCTCAAGCTCTCAAAATAAAATCGGCATGACCTGCCCGTTATTCTCACTCCTCAGTTCCACAGATATATGTGCAATAGCATAGTTAAATTAGCACAATACAACAAATAAAATCTATGCATCAACACATCCTAAATTAACCACGTAGCACTTAGCATATATAGCAGATATCGCACATCCTAGATTAACCATTTAGCATACGATATCAAGGCATCATGAAATTAACAAGCTCGGCCGAAGCCTCAGAAATCATTTCAGACATTTAGCAATTAAGTGCATAACACATAAATCAAGTCGAATTCGTCGACACCTAAAGCATTATCTAGTAAATTCAGAGAGTAACCCTCACCTTAGCCAATTTCCATACTAAGGTGCAACTCCGATCCGATTACATCTTTATTTGCATATGTTGGCTCGATTCCTCCCATTGTGTAGCTTCGATGCAAGGTGCTTCCGTTCATCGTACGAAAATCAAGTTTCTGAAACTTGTCGGCGAAGAGTCGCCAGACAAAGTTGCGGCTCACGGGGTTGACGGAGGAACTGTCGCCGGAGACATAAAGGAAGGTTGTTCCTTCATCCTTTCGCGGCCAGAAACTCAACGGCGCTGTCCGTTTCCCCAAAGAGTCGACGGTTTGCCCAGAAAGTTCAGCCGAAGGTCGACGGTGGTTGTCGGGGTCATCGAATAAAATGACCCAAATACGAAATTGAAGATAGGGTTTTGCTCTCCTCACGGCAAGGATCGTCGCAGTACACTCCGTTTTTCCATTGGTCGGCGGAGTTGACCGGAAAAAGCTCCCGAAGGCAGCAACGGCGGCGGTTGACGGCGACGGAACGGCGATCCGGAATATGGGTTTTGTTGTGGACGTCGCAAGGGTTCTAACGGTACTAACCTCGCTGTGAACAGAGATCCGATGACACTAGAATCGAAGATCGAAGATTACGGCGTCGGCGACGTCGGTTTCGCTTCGTTCTGCTCACGGTGGCTTCGTGAGGGGGAGGACGTGGTGGCTTGCACGTGGTGGGTTAGTGACGGTGGTGGCTTGTTGCAATGGAAAGGAAATAACATGAGAGTAGGAAAGAAAGAAAGAAGAAACATGTGTGCGTGGGCAGCAAGGAGGAAAATGGTGATGAGAAGATTGATGATGTGCGTGGGTGCTGCAGCTTTTGGAAAATAGGCAGAAGAAGAAGTAGAAAGAAAAGGAGGAGGGACATAATATATATAGAAGAAGAAGTAGGAAATGGGTCAAGGAAGAAAAATGAAGAAAAAGTGTAATGAGAGAGAGAGATGTCGACAGAGTGAGTGAGGGAGGATAAGGAGGTTTAGATATTTATGAAAGATATTTGTAAACTGGTATAAATTGATTTAGACACTGAAGAATTTAGCTCACAAAGTTAAGAGAAAAATATATAATGGATATATAACTATACTAAAAATTATGAGGAACTTTATGAAATAGTAAAATATAAATTATGATCACTTTGAGCAAATTAAAATGATCCATTAACCAAGAAATGAGTAGATATATATCAAAGATCGGATAAGGATGAATAGGTATTTATCAAAGATTGGATAAGGATGAATAGATATTTATCAAAGATTGGATAAGGATGAACAGATATTTTGTCAAGATATTTTCAAAAGATATTTTGTAAACCGGTACAGATTTGTTTAGATATCGGAGGATTTAGCTCATAGAGTTAAGATAAAAATATGAGTGATTTCCGATTCTTCCTACTGATTCCAATGTATTCTAGACACGATATTCTCCCCGCTGAATCTTCTAATTCTTCAAAGAAATATCGGTATGATTTTTGGTTTTCGAGGCTTGTTTTTAATGCTATATATAGAGATTGGCAAAACGCGGGAAAATGAAAGTTTCGCGAATCTGATTTTTCCGGCTTCATTCTCCGTGAATTCTAAGATAGGTTTTGGCGACATAAATCCAAAACTCTACAGAGGTTTCCTTGTATTTTAGGTGGCTAATGCAAAGTCGGTGTAAAAACTATTTTACCCGATAAGTTACTTTTTACATCGAATGTCGGAATAGAAAACTTCCTTCTGAAGAAAGATTGAAATCATCAAGAGAAATGGGTGTACGCGTGTGGAATCTTCATTTGATGTTCCGAATAGAAAAAGTCTTCATTGTCGGTTGATTTTAGGGTTTTGAAATACCAGGGTTTCAGTTTCGGCAAACTTCCGAGGGTTGGAATCGGACGTTCGTAGATTCTAGGGTTTCGCCTCGAAACGATGGTTATATATGGAATAAGAGAAGTTCTAACATTTCTCGGAAGATTTTAGGACTAAATTCCTACAGTGTTCCAAGGGTGGAACATCTTTGGAAATTTTATTCCTATAATGTTCCAAGGGTGGAACATAGTCTGATTTCCTAAGGTTCTTGTCCTTGGTTTAAAACGAATATTAGTCGTGCTATAACTTAGATCGACTTCGATACAATCCTTTGACTTTTCCTGAACTTTCTCCTTCATAAATTTATTTCATTTGGTAGACTCTTGTTCAGGTTTCCCTTCACGATACATCAAGCCTAATCGTAAATGGAAATCTCTTCCACTTATTCTAAGCTTAAAAACTTGGGTCTTACATGGGACATTGACCTCGTGACTGATGGTTCAGCTATGGATCGACAAGAGCAAAGGATACAGGACAATATGATACAAGCATCGGAGGAGGCCTTGGAAGCATGTGAACTATGAGTCGGGTATTGAGTGTGATAATTGAGTCTGTTCTTGGGGATGAGCCGAGTTTGTTGATAGGGTTCGAACCTAACCTTGAAACTTTCTTGTTGTGTTGGCTCGGGAGCGTTCGAACACTAGTTTGATAATTATGTTTTAATTTGAAAGAATCATTGTACGCTTTCAAAGATTTTACAAATAAAATGAATTACTCAGTCTATTTACTCATGTTACTACTTCTTTATTGTTAAGCTTTGTTTTAAAAAAAGTTTTAATATTCGGCAAAAATTCACCCACCTTTTTGGAAAATGTCACTAAAAAGTGAACCTCAAGATTTAGGGATGTTACAATGGGGAATTGGAGGGTGGTGACAATATTTCACAAACTCTTATCAGTGCAATTGAAGCATCAAGGATTTCTATTATTGTTCTATCTGAAAATTATGCAAGATCCACATGGTGTCTTGATGAACTTGAAAAGATCCTAGAGTGTATGAAGACAAAGAATTTATTAGTTTGGCCAATCTTTTACAAGGTGGAACCATCATATGTAAGATATCAGAAAAATAGTTATGGAGAAGCTATGGTTGCACATGAAAATAGATTTGTGAATGAGTCCGAGAAGATGCAAAGATGGAGTTTTGCCAAGATCCTAGAGTATATGAAGATAAAGAATCAATTAGTTTGGTCAACCTTTTACAAAGCGAAACCATTAGATGTAACATATCAGAAAAATAATTATGTAGAAGTCATGGTTGCACATAAAAATAAATTTGTGAATGATTATGAGAAGATTCAAAAATGGAGGTCAGCTTTATTTGAAGTTGCTGGCTTATCTGCAATGGCTTATAGTAATGGGTATGTGCTATATATACTTTCAAATGTTTATAGTTATGTTCCATATTTGACGTCAAGTCTTTGGTTAATACTATGCTAACTAGTTACTTAGTTTTTAGTTTTTGAAGTTCTTTGATATGTTTACCTAGAAATCTAGGCTTCTAAGTGTCATTTTAAAGGTGACTTTGTTAACAGAAATGATTTTACCTTCAATGTAGTTTTGTACGATGCATGACAATCCGTTTTGTGTGTGATTAATTAGTCAAGCTTATTTTTTCTATTCTTTTAATGATAAATTTTGTATAGCAAATTTTTTGTGCAAGTGCCTTATATCTTGTATAGAGGTATGGATATAAGTTTATGTTCCCGAATGATAGCTTAGGTGGAAAGAGCTAGAGGTATAAGAGTTGGGTGAGATAAAGGGTGAAGGGTCTCGGATTCAAACCCAGAAGATGGGTTAATTTACTAACATTTATAACAACTAACATGTGTCTATAAAAAAAATAATATAAGTTTATTCAAACAATTGTGGAAAGGCCAAGAATAATAAGAATCACTTGTATCTACAAAGCACGTATAAATTTCAAAAAAAAAACACATATATATGGAGTAGAAGGAAGACTACGTGTCGCACAAGAGAATTTATCACACGTGTTTGCTAGCTCAAAATGAGATGATGGTGGAAGTAGTTTTGGACACATTTTATATTCAGAAATGGTTTAAAAATTTCGAGTGGTTTATTTGTGAGAATTGTGTCTATTCTAAGAATAAAGTTGAAAAAAATACAGGAGCCGTTAATCACTCCAATAAAAGTGAGAGAGAGAGAACGGGAAAAGAAAGAGGAAAAGGTTAAAGTTGTGTCCGGAGAGATATTGAGTTACATTATATCAAAACTCAAAATTACATTTATACCCAACAATTTTGATTATGTTAGAAGTAAACACTCTAGTTTTTTTTTAAAGCAGAATGAGAAATATATCTTCTAACTTAAGTTTCAAGCTTTGTTACTGTTCACACGTGCCATTTTTTTTTTGTTACCAAGCAGGGTTGCTTTTGGGCCGTTTTGTTTCATAGGCTGTGTTGGGGGAAGTTATTTGCCTTTGGAAGTAGGGTTAGCTGCTAGCAGCTCTCTCTCCCAACTTGCATCTTACCCTGATTACCATCTCATTCGTCCCTCCTACTTCACCGAGACTCTGCTGTACCTATTGCTCTAGCTCACTCTACACTGATGTAGGAGGTTTGACGTCCCACCGGCCAGCTGTTGCCGTGTTGTTGCATCGAAGGCCGATCCCTAAGGAGGTGATCTACCGTCTATCCTCCTGCAGTTGTTCCTATAATCAATGGTACTTTCCACCTTCAACCAGCTTGCGTGTGTAGCAATCCGTAGGTACCTTCAAGCCACCAAAACCAGCTGGAAATTCTTCTTTACAGGTTGTTTGTCTACCCCCTATCTCCTCCATTTTCCTTTACAACTTTGTTCTGTTCTGATCTGAGTTGATTTGATGTACCCATATTTTTGCTTATAAATTGATCCCTTATCTCCCCTGTCTCAAAGGTTCGAACTTTCAGATCCCTCTACCCAGAGTCCGTTTGTTTGGGGTCGGTAAGAGAGAAACATTGGTGTCAAGTTCCGGTGGAGATGCGGTTCAAGGTTTCTGCGAGGGCTTCGGCTGGCGTTGATTTTGAGTTTGTTGGGTAAAAGAATCCAATTTCTGCATTTCCTTTCTTATTCCTAATTGTCAATTTCGTATCTGTAGAAGCTGCCTTGCTCTCTTCATTTTCAAGTCATTTTCTTAACCAATCATTATCTCATTATCAAGAAGATTAACTAGCATAATCATGTTGCTGTATTTTTACTTACACATTAGCACCTTTGACTGCAGTATCCCTTATCTATTACGGCTTACAACACTATCTATCATTGGCTGGCTCACTTGTATTGATCTCATTAGTCATGGTACCGGTCATGGGTGGAACTGATGTAAGCATATACTGTTATAGTGTTATGTACTGTTTACTCTTAAGAAAATTTAGTTTTTCATATTTGAATCTACATTTACACTAACCACTCATGGCAGACGAATACTGCTACTGTAATTCCTACAATGCTGCTTCTTTCTGGCATCACAACCATACTGCACTCCTACTTTGGTACCCGACTGCCTTTAGTTCAAGGGGGCTCATTTGTGTATTTGGCACCAGCATTAGTTATTATAAATGCTCAAGAATATTGTAATCTTACAGAACATGTAAGTTCATTACTTTATTATAACACACAAAATCTTAATTCATCAGATACATCATTCTCAGGATCTTTTTAGGCGTATAAAATAACGTTGGGAATCTATATCCGTAAACTATCTGCATTTTGAAATACAATTATGTCAAAAATCAATGTCAGTAGTTGAAAACGTCCATTAGCTGTTTACAGATCTCTGCTTTGACATTTTTTGCAACCAAATGTGGATTTTATGTTCTCTAAACACATTACCTTGGCTCTTATTCTGTTAGGTTGATGTATTCTCAGTTTCCAGATTAAATCCTTCTACTTTTAATCTAATAATAGGTTTGTGATGGTGATTTTGACCAAGCATGTGTATCTTTTATTGGGAATATACAGTTTTTGTTGCTAGAGGGGGAATGGAGACCCTCAGACCTGCTTGGCAGCGTGTGTATATGACCAGAGCTTCTACATAAAGAGATGCTCTTAAAAGTTTTATAGAAGGGTACCAAGAGGGTGTTCAGCAAGTAATGAAGAAAGAAGATTCCAAAACTCAAGGACATGTCAGTATACCGAAAAGAGTCAACTTGAACTTGCTTGTAGGAGGCAGTGTCATACCTTCCATTTAGACTCAAGCATGCAACTTCGCAAAAATTATTGTCAATCCCCTCGAATTAAAGGGTGTTAATGTACATTTCACTGAACAGATATAGTCGAATATTCCAAAATGGTGTACTTGGGCTACTAAGCATCTAATGGTAGTACTGAATTTTGTTTGTGCAATTCGCTTTTTACTTAGTTTTAAATCTTGTGTGCTTATCAGTGATATCAGTGGTATGTTTGTTCAGCAAATGGTAGCATTAGCACATGTTGATGACATGATTCTTTAATTAATATAGCAAAGTGCATATAATATATTTGGATTCACCCCTAAAGGTGCATAATTCCCTATATTTCATTGATGAAAGTTCATAATTATATGTTTCTCTTAGAGATACATAAATGCACCTGCACATAGATGATCAGGTGAGCTTTGTATATGATTGTTTCTAGATCAGGCTGTATTGGCTAATGCTAATTATTGTAGGTTGTGTTATCATTTCTTATAGCCAGAATTATTTTGGCATTATACAAGATTTTATGGCTACGAGTGGGCTGAATTATCAGCCTAAGACTGTTAGGTAGCCCTTTACCATGAGATTCCATCTTTTGCTTTGGAAACATGTATATGGCAGACAAATTAGGTCTTGAGATGCCAGGTTGAATCTTCTAACTTTTAAGGGAATGTGTGCAATGTGTGAATTTATTTCTAATCCATGATATAGATGTTCTTGAACTGTTTATTGTATGGTGCTTAGTTCTTCTTCATTTAGCTCACAAAGGCATGATACATGAGAGATGATGGCATGAGCAATGGTCTATTGTTGAGATGTGAGAATCTGTGGTTTTATGTTGCTGAGATGAAAAATTTAATTCTCTATTTGGTCAGCATATGTGTGCCAACCACTTAGACCAAATATGTATTGCAGACATTGAGGATGTTATCAAAGGGTCTGATTCCACATACAGCTCAGCAGATATATTAGTTTTATTAGAGAAGTTGCAAGAGAACAATAGAGTGATGACAGTTGGTGGAATGGTGCATATGATATCAGGTTGATCAGTGCACAATCTCTTGAATGGAGATTCATGCAGGGAACAAAAATTGTTGCCATGAAGTATGCAGTTTACATTGGTGGGAGACTTAGAGAAGGATTTTCAATGTTCAGAATTTAGACCTATTTACTTGCTGTCTGGGAGCTTTATGCTAATACTGCAAACAAGGAGATAGATAATCTATGTGATTGTGTTGGACATAGTCATTACTGAGTTTTTGGGGGCCCTCTTTGAAAGTTCTTTAGTTCTGTCCATAATTTGACTCCACCTAGCTATATCTTGATGTATTTAGTGCTGCAAACCTTCAGTATTTAATACGTTTTGGGGCAGATTTATTGAGCAGGCGTTTGGTAGGATATTATTTATAAGTTTTTGAGAAATTTTAGTTTTTTTTGGTACATTAGTTTAGAAATATTAGATTGTTGCTATGAATTTCTTATATAAGATATTTCCTGGAAAATGGTCTACTGAAAATGGGCAAAGTGTAATAATTAATAACCTTATATCATCTTTTTTACTTCATTGGGTCTAGAATGGTGTATCATTAAAGATCTTTTGATTTATTTGATAGTTATAAGCCTAATATTACTGAGGTGGTTTTCTATTTAAAGTTTTTACTTCATTTTTCTATGAATTGACTTGAGTGTTTAAATAGAGCCCAAGCAACAAGACAACAAAAGATGACTTCCACCAAGTTGGCCAATTAATAAAGAATGTCTTAGTAATTTTTAAAAAGCGTAAAAGACCATGAAAAGAGACCTGAATTCAAGTCTTACACAACAATTGCTTAATACAATAACAAGACTCTTTATTTACAAGACTCTTTATTTATTAGTTAATTTTTCTCTCTAATAGGAAGTCTAACCTTATTAAAACTTGCATTAATTTTTCTTCATCATCTATGAAAAGTAATAATAATTTGAAGATTTATTTTCGTGTCTTTTATTAGCTCATATATGTTACTTCAATTCTTTGCAATAAATTATAAATTACTCCCTTCAGTCCTTTTTATAAGAAACGCATTGAAATTTTTTTTTAGTCTTTTTTATAAGAAACACTCTTATAAAATTAAGTCAAATAATTCATTCCAATGCAAAGAGACTTATTCCCCTTGCAAAAATTTAGAGGAAAATTGCAAGCACTCAATTGGTATTGTCAACGTTTATGGTAACTAGCATGATTGTTCTTGTGAAAAGGAATAGACATCATTAGAATTAAGTATAGTAGTTTATTTTATAAAAAATATTAGTTTCCTTAGTTTGTGTAATTTTGTCAAAGTTTTTCTTATAAAAAGGACGATGGGAGTATTAAATTGGGCGTGCTGCTTAGTCAGTTAATCCTATAAAATTCAATGAGTTATTAAACCATATTAGATTACGTATTAAGGATATGTGCATCGCATTTATAATCTATATATGTGTAAAGAAGGGGGGAGATAACAAGTGCAGCAAACACACACTCACGTATGCTTCTTTTTTTTAAAAAATTATCATAAATATCTCTGCCATAATAATGAGGCGGATTTTTTAGTTTTAAATTGAGTTTTAGATTGGTATCAAACCGACTACACTTTTTTTCATTTTTTATAAGGAAAAAAATCTAGCATACTTGATATCACAATGGGACAATAGTTTCTCCTGCTCTATTTGTGGCACACCCACATATCATCAGTGAATATATGTATTACTTTACGTTTGAATGTTCAGATTTATTGAAACCACAATTTTGACCTGTTTATTTCCAATGTAAGTAAATTCATATGTATAAGCTGCAAAAAGCAAAAATAAGAGATTAGACTCATGTACTAAATGTCTTAAGATTTCCAGTAAGATGTAATGTCATACTTCACTCTTGTGGTATGTCGCTTGTCCCGAATTCACGTTTCCACTATTCGCCAAAATGCTCTTGTATTGCGTACCCATTTTTTTTCATTAGTTATTCATTGGAATTTTTTTATAGTAGCATACAATAAAACGTGATTATAAATAACAACAAAAAGTATTAGATTTTGTATTACCTACATTCCAATGAATATAATGAGGTTTTGCGACATTCTTTTTTCGTCAATGAACGAACTATTAAGTCGTGTATATCAAAATAATCATGTTCGAAATGAAAACCTTGTACCCCATGTGCAACGCACGGGTATAATCCTAGTATATATCAAAAGAACTGAGGCCAAAGCTCAGAAAAAACAGGGGAAACTGATGATTGGTACACTAAAAAGCTAATCACCTCTCACTAAACTCAACCCCCAAAGAGAAACACCAAGAAAAGCCCAAAAAAATACCTAAACCAACAAGGGTATACAACACAATCAAAAGGAACCACAAACAATCCACCAAAAAACCTCTAAAAACCACTAACTAAGCCTACGAGAGCTGATATTAGCTGCAGTGCTTTGGAGAGCCTCGTCGTCGGGGCAAGAATAAGACAAACCTAATCGACCCCTATGACCAGCGCCGCTCTCGCACGCGTCATAACACTCAAAGGACCCTTGTCCCTCTGAGGATCAAAAACCACCAATTATTTCTCTGCAGAATCCAAAACGCCCTACCCCGAGCTTGGGGAGGATGACCTCACAGGCACCAAATCCATAGACGAACTCACCCCTTTCCTGGGTCTCCCTCAGGGGCGAGAAAAACATCCCCTAGAGGTCCCTTCCCCAGGATCAACGACTGGTTTTCTAACATGTTATGTTTTGAATTATTTTAAAAAAAAAACTTGTGATATTTTGAATCAATATACCAAAATTATTTTAACCTTCTAGATGTATATACGAAAACATAAAATACAATTTTTTTGAATTAATTTCCAAATAAATATTTTAAAACTATTTGATATCAATTTTTTATGACATAGTATTTGATATCATTTTGAACATAAGATATTTCATTCATTTTTTTATATAAAAGATAACCATAATTATTAAAAAAAGACTTTGTTAGCATACATCTTAATGGTAGAAAAGTCACAATTAACTTTTATTAATTATTCTAATGTCATTAAAAACCATAAAATGTCAAATTAATACTGTAGTTATTTTTGGAAAAAGTCAAAATTGACTTTTGTTAATTATTTTAATGTCATTAATAACTATTAAATGCAATATTAATACATTAATTATTTTTTAAAATATAGAATTATTTAATATTTAAATTACAAAAAAATCTGAAAATAAATAAGATATTATCTATCTACTAATTATAGTATGAGAGAGAAAACTCATGAAAAAAGACATAAAATGAGATTGTGACACTTGTCGAAGTTGCCACTTTTTAGTTTCGAAAACAATATATAGTATAAGATAAAACCCAAAATTACATTTATACCCAACAGTTTTGATTATCTTAGAAGTAAACACACTGGTTTTTTAGTACATATAAAAAGGTGGAGAGGGTGATAACTTGCTCCTTGAGAAATGCATGCTACTTTCCATAAGTTAAGAAAACCCATTTATAATTTGATAGCCATGTGATGTATCTTTTGAAACAAAACGTGCGTTTGATGCAAATTAGCTGTATTTTTACAATATCTATTCTACCCTTAACAAGTTTGGCTTAAGTACAAGTACAAGCACTTCAGTTTCACTCTCTCACTGTCATCAACAATGGCATCTTCCATTTCTCTACCCTCTTCAACCCTTATCTTCGCAATCTCCATTTCGATCTTCATCTCTCTCTTCTCACCCACTCATTCCGCCATCAACTGCGCCACCCAGAAGCTCCCATCGGGCCGCAACTACGCCAGCTGCACCAATCTCTCCTCCCTCGGCGCCACCCTCCATTTCACCTACAACGAAACCAACAGCTCCATCGCCGTCGCCTTCTCCGCTGCGCCGCCGAAGGGCGGCTGGGTCGCATGGGGTCTCAACCTCGCCGGCGGCGGCATGGCTGGTACTCAGGCCCTCGTCGCCTACAAGGGTGGCGACAAGAACGTTGTCGGGGTCCACCTCTACAACATCACCTCCTACTCTGAACTCGCCGAGGTCAAGAGCTTCTCCTTTGAGACGTGGGACCTCTCCGCCGAGGAGTCCTCCGCCGCTATCACGATCTTCGCCGCGGTGAAGGTGCCGGAGAACGCGGACAACATCAGTCAGATCTGGCAGGTGGGCCCCGTTGTGTCCGGGAAGATAAACAAGCACGACTTCAAACCGGAGAACCTTGCGGCCAAGGCGCCGCTGTCGGTGGTGGCCACGACAGCAGTGGTTGGAGGTGGAAACACTACCAGTGGGAGTGGGAACACCACTACTTCTGGCCAGAAGGGTGGTGGGGTCCATGTGATGGGTGAGAGATTTGGACTGGGATTTTACCTAGGGGTGGTTTTGGTTATCATGAGTTTTCTCACCATGTGATTCTGACTTTTATTTTTTCACCTTTGAATAATTATTCTTATCCTAGCTTTGTGGATCTGAGGATCTCTCAACTTTTATTCTAGTAGTTTACTTTTTATTTTGTGTTCTTTATCTTTTGTGACTTGGTTAGATGATTTGTAATTTTGAGCTTTTAGAATCCAGAATAAGTATTCTTATTAAAAAAAAACCGAATTGAACCAATTACGAACATCCAAACTGAACCGAACTGAACTGGTGTCTTGGTTTATTTAACGGTTTTGAACCGGTTCAATTCTCGAACCATAAAATTGATTCTAAACCCGACTTAAATTATAAAATCAGTTTGAAAACCTAGAATCGACCTAAACCCGACTTTAACCCTAAAATCGGCCGAAAAACATTTATGGGCCGCTTTGATCCATGAATAGAGTCATCCTCGAACGAATATGATATTGTCATCCGCAAAGAAGAGATGAGGTACAATGGGCACATTTTGGACCGCTTTGATCCCATGAATAAAGTCATCCACCAAAGATTTCTTCAACATCGCTGTTATAACTTCCCCACAAAAAATGAACAAGTAGGGGGAAAACATATCTCTAACGCAACCATCTCTCAAGAAGGAAGCTATGAGACCATATACAATGGTTAAACAAAAAATGTTTTGTTTAACCCTTTTCTACCCTACTTTTTCTCTTCCCAACACTCCACATCATCTTCTCTCTCCAATTCAACAAACTTTCAACAATTACCCACTTCAATGGTTTTATTTAACTCTCAACACCCTACCCCACCACTCACCACTCACCCTACCCCACCACTTTTTTATTTCACATTTTTATTTAATTTTATATTTTTATTTTTATAATTACATAAAATTACAATTATCGATTTAAATTAAATTAAAACAATAAACACTTAACAATTTATTTATTTTTTTAAAATATAGACTATAATTTTTTTTTCTTAACTTAAAATGCAAGACAACAAACTAAGCATACAAGAATTTATTTTATTTTCTTAAAATAAAATGCAAGACAACAAACTAAGCACACAATATCTTAAAATGCAAGACAAGGAAAAACTAAGCACACAACACACAAATAACGTAAATAGTACGATACAAATCATCTTCAATCCTGAGACATTCCAAACTTTGCCCAGATGTGCTTCACTAGATCTGCTTGCAGTTCATGATGAACATTTGAATCACGCAACTCGGATCTAGCACGCACATGATTTGCAAAAGCGGGTAAAACCTCGGTCGAGTATGGTTGCTGTGTACTAGATCCACCTTCCCCAGATTGCTCAAAATCGGTCCAACGTTGAGCATATGAATCTCGTTCATCCTCGACAATCATATTATGTAATATGATGCATGACCTCATAATGATACTCAAGTCATCTATGTCCCACAAGCGAGCTGGTTCACGGATGATTTTAAAACGAGCTTGAAGAACTCCAAATGCACGTTCGATGTCCTTCCGACATCCCTCCTGAACTTTTGCAAATAACTTATCGGGTTCACTTTGAGGAAGTCTAATCGTTTTGACGAAAGTTGGATAAGAAGGATAGATACCATCGGCTAGATAGTATGCCATATTATAGGGACGTTGATTCACAAAGAAATTCACAGCTGGAGCCTTTCCCTGTTCCACGTCATCAAACACTGGTGACCGATCTAGAATGTTTATGTCGTTCAACGTTCCAGGACATCCAAAAAAGGCATGCCAGATCCATAGGTCATAAGTTGCAACTGCTTCAAGAATAACTGTTGTGGTTCCCTTATCCCCTCTAGTAAATTGACCTTCCCATGCTTTAGGACAATTTTTCCACTCCCAGTGCATGCAGTCAATACTCCCGATCATGCCTGGGAACCCCCGCATGTCATTAGCATGTAGTATTCTTTGCAGGTCTTCTTGGGTTGGTGCTCTCAGGTACTGTTGCTCATACAATCGTATGATTCCTTTACAGAATCTACGTAAACACTCCAATGTTGTAGTACCTCCAATTTTGATGTACTCATCGACCGCATCTGCTGCCACACCATATGCTAACATTCGCATTGCTGTGGTACATTTTGCTAAGGGTGATATACCTTGTTTATTGGCTGCATCAACGCGTTGGGTGAAGTAGTTATCCCTACTTGAAAGGTCATCAACGATTTGAAGGAAAAGATGTTTTTGCATCCGGTACCGACGACGAAACATTGCATCGTCATATGTAGGCTCATTGGCAAAGTAGTCGCCAATTAGCCTCTGGTTTGCCGCTGTATGATCTCTACCGAGATATTTTCTACTACGAGGTGCAGTATCTTCTCGAATTTTTCTTCGACGCTCTCTAAATCGGTTGAGTACATAAGCTTCTTCAATTTGACTATTTTGAATGTATGCTGCAAGATCAAAAGGACACTCAGATGGATCCATTTTTTGTGAAATTTGAAGTAGATTGGAAGAGATTTAGGATATTGGTACATCAATGGATCTATGAGTCCATATAAGTAGGTACATTGAATGGTGGTTGAGTGCCGGATTTGAAATAAGTTATCAACCAGAGTTAATTATCGGAAAAGGACAAGATTCGAATTGAGTGGTACATATTCAAACACAGTTACCCGAGAATTATAAAAGCCAAACACTACTGACCTAACACCACGGGCAAATTATTAAAGCAAACACTACAGACTTGACACCACTGGTGGATTTGAAATAAGTTATCAACCAGAGTTAATTATCGGAAAAGGACAAGATTCGAATTGAGTGGTACATATTCAAACACAGTTACCCATACATTAAAGCAAACATTACATAGCTGTCACCACTTGAAAATTATTAAAGCAAACACTACAGACTTCACACCACTGACAAGTTTGACCGAATACAGACAAAGACTCGCTTGAAATTAATTTCCAAATAGCTCTTTGGACAACTGCTCTAACAACTCTTTCTTACGGTCACTGAGATGCTCTTCCGAAGTTAGCTTTAGATACATACTAACTTTCTTAGCATTAGTCTTCTCTTTCATCGCATTAGTCTTCTCTTTCATCAATTCGTTAGTCTCTGCTTGCACCGATGCTATCTTGTCCAATCGTTCAAGCTCTTTCTCCTTGAAATGGATATAAGAATCCCACTCTTTGTCCACCACCTCGTCGGCATCTTCTCTAATTTTTTTTTACTCTTTTTTTTAGCTGCCTCCCTACCCATTGGACGAGGAATTGATCCTATAGAGTTTGAGCCACTTGCATCACTGTCGTGTGATCTCTTAGATCCACTACTTCTCGAGCCACTATTTCCTCCTACCTGACTACAAAAACGTGGTTGATCACGGAGAACGCGCCATTCTTCCATCAAAGTAAATTGACCAATCTTCCCACTTGCGTATAATTCCTGCGCTCTTGCGATAACATCATCCTCCGACCAACCGCTTCGGTTCTCACGCTTAGCGCTATCATAAGCGCCAATCCATTTACCCAGTCTTGTGTTCATATAATTCCAACGGTTTCGGCAGGCAACCCAATCGCGCGGAGGATCGAATGAGCAATGCTCATTACAATACTCAGCAATATCTCTCCAAAATGTTTCTCCTTTCTGGTTTCTTCCGACAACACTGTTTGTTCCACAATTAATCCACCCACTGATTAGCACTAGATTTTGTGCAGTGTTCCATGCGGGTAAATGGGCTTTTTTGCTCTTAGGAGTGATTTCATTGACTTCATTATCAGCTGACCCGCCACCAAGATTGACTTGTGTTGAAAATTCTGGAAATTCCGGTACATCAACACTCGGAAAATTTTCAGGAACCACTGCATATAACCACTAGACTGAGGTGTTTGAGATGAATATCTCACAGATCCATAAGATAGATGAGAGTTTGGAACAATTGATGACTGGTTAAAATTTTGTATGTTTTGAGGAGGTTGGTACGAATATTGATTCGGATCTGGATAATAGTTTGGATTTCGAGGACGTTGGTTGGAGATTTGATGTGGGACTTGATAATAGTTTGGATTTTGAGGACGTTGGTTGAACAATTGATGTGGGACTTGATAATTGGTTGGATTTTGAGGACGTTGGTAAGAAATTTGATTTGGATCTTCATAGTTGTTGTGGTTTTGGTTGTAAAATGAGTTGTTTGAAGAATTCTGGGTGTTGAAATGGGGATTGTTGGGATCCATTTCAATACAAATGCTAATAGATGGATAAATAAGATGGTGAGAGAGATAATAAGAGAGTGAAAAAACTTGGTTTTTTTTCTGTGTCCAAATCAAACGAACAAAGTCTCTATTTATAGAGAAAAAAAAATCATGAATTTTGGTATAATTTTTTTTTTCCAGAAATTTTTTTTTGATGAAATAATTGAGTTCAAAAGATAAGGAAAAACGAAATCCGGACTGACCAACCAGAGGCAGCCACGTGGCAGGGGCTGAAAATTTTTTTCTCTCTCCCCTGCAGACAAGGCGCGTCATGTCTGGGCGTGCAGGACACGCGCCTGCGGTGGCCACTGGCCTCGCGCCACGTGGCACACCGCAGGCTCTTTCAACATGTTTAAAATCTTCAACAAATTCACCCTCTCTCTCCCCTTTCAACCAATTTCAACAAACCATTAAACCTATTCAACACAATTCAACACACTTCAACAAATAATTCAACCATCCATTGTGGATGGTCTGATGTGGGAAACATTAGTTGTTATTGCAAGAGAATTTGAAGTGATTCATCTAGTATGATGGGGAACCCACATGAGCTAGAATACCATATTATTGAATAATTTTTTTTTTGAATAATTATAGAAACTTTTTCATTATAATTTTTTTCAGAAGGTATATATTTCATTATAATTTAAAATAAATAATTAAATAAATATTTGGAAACATTGAATTACAAAAAAAAAACTACAACTTTAATACTAATTAATACTCAATATCTTTTTATTTATAAGACCCTTTAAAGATATATTTGATGTCTCTTTATAAAGAGCTCATATTAAACTTTTGAAATATTTGTTATCTTCTTTCATACATACCCCTTGTATTTATTTAGTTTTTGTAATTCTAAATTTTTGATTACTACTTATAATTAATTATTTCACACTACCCAATACATTAATTAAGGGTAAACATAACAAATTTCGTGTGACATGTTTTGGCTTCTATAGTCGTTTCTTACCCTTCTAATGTATGGTGGGATGACCCCCTAATGAAGTTGCTTTGTAGATGCAGTTTTTGGTAATGAATAAATGTCGTATTTGGCTTAAAAAATTAAGGGCAAACATAGAAGATTGTATAAGTTTTTAATGATCTCATTTTACATGTTTTTTTAATAAGCGTAATTACTTTAAGAGAGTGTTAAGGACGGGGACGGGGAATAATAGTAACAATTTTTTATTGCTAAATTGTTTTAGATGAAGTACAAGGAAGATGAAATGAAAATAGGTGAACACAGCTAAACCCTAAAGCAGAAGTGAGGGAATCATTGATTTTCCAAAGCTCAAAGCTCAACCACAGACATCAATGGCATCCAAAAGTTAAAGTTTAAGAATATTTCATTGAGAATTTTTTTAACAAAAAGTAGCTTTTTTTTTTATTTAATTTGTTATATTTTTTTTCTTTGGAAGAATCCATTTTCAGCTTTCCCTCTAAGAAGACACAACTCTAACCTAAGAGTCTAAGACAAGGTCTTGGTCACACTCTCACTGACTAGGAAGCTGTTGCTGCAAAAACTGAGGTTTGAGCATGCTTCACAGCGCGCGCACGGTGTTGTCAGGGCACACCAGCACTTCACCTTTTGCGTTCAAACCTACCAAGAAAACCTCTTCTTCACTTGGATTCTACATGGAGCAACCACCTCCTCTTTCATCTTCTTTGAAGCTGAAGCAGTGTCGCCACCCCCACCTCACTATTCAAGCATCAAACCAGCATGGTGCAGTCTCCTCAAGGTTAATTTTGCATCTTTAATAATGGGGTTTGTTTAAAACTTGTTTTGACAATAGCCCTTTTCACCCTTTTCAGAATTGAGGCATATGGATGTGAAAATTTATAGTTTTGAGGTTTCTGGAAGTGAAAAGTAATGTTTTTTGAGTTCTGACCGTGATGTTGTTATGTGTTTGTAGCAATGATGAGGTGCCTGTTCATGGACTGTCTGAGACAATTGTTGGTGTTCTGGGAGGAGGTCAACTGGGTCGCATGCTTTGTCAAGCTGCTTCTAAAATGGCAATTAAAGTCATGGTTTTGGATCCGCAGGAGAACTGCCCAGCGAGTTCGCTTTCTTATCATCATATGGTTGGAAGCTTTGATGACAGTGCTACGGTGGAGGAATTCGCAAAGAGGTTCAAGTTTAAATGGATTATATGTTGATTTGAGTTTGTAATTTCCTATGTCATTTACATTGGGAATAATGTGTATGTGATGGTTTGATATGGCGTTTAGATGTGGAGTATTGACTGTTGAAATTGAACATGTTGATGTTGATACATTGGAAAAACTTGAGAAGCAAGGAGTTGACTGCCACCCCAAAGCATCTACTATACGGATTATTCAGGTATTATCTCGTCTAGTTTTTTATTTGTAGTTGAGAAAATGAACAACTAGATGTTTTTTTTTGCCTTTGTAGTAGAATATTTTTCATCCATCATAGACAGGCTAATTTGAATATATTTCAAGATAAGAATTATGCGGTTGCCTGAATGATTTCCCTTCGCTGATATGACTATTCAAACAGGATAAGTATCAGCAAAAGGTTCACTTCTCTCAGCATGGCATTCCACTTCCTGAATTTAGGCAGGTTTGTACTGTTTATCTCTTGTAATATAGTATTCGAAAATTGATCTTTAGGACACTAATTTAAGATATGTGAATAATACATTGAACAGATAGATGATCTTGAAAGTGCTAAAAAAGTAGGGGAACTCTTTGGCTATCCTCTTATGTTAAAGAGTAGGAGGTTGGCTTATGACGGGCGAGGAAATGCTGTTGCTAAAAGTGAAGAGGAACTTCCTTCTGCTGTGGATGGTAATTAGATTTTTAACAGGTGTAGCTTTTTCTTTCTTTGAGAAAGTGAGAACAGGAGAAACTTATCTTTGAGATCATCCTTGTTGTCTTTGATAAGCCCAAAGAAAAAGAAAAACAGCCTTCTGCTCTGGCTAAATGATTTGATATGTGCACCCTTCTTTTTACTTTTTGTTCTTTAACTTTTTGGCCCCAACTTTGCAGCTCTTGGAGGATTTAGTCGTGGTTTATATGCTGAAAAATGGGCACCTTTTGTGAAGGTCAGTATCTAATTTTTATGTTGACTGCTGCTGCTGATTTTCCAATTCAGTATTTGTATGACGGAAAGTGATATAGCTGATTTTAAGCCAATAAATCTGTATATTGAGGTCAATGTATTGAGTGAGGAAAAATGATTGTTGCGATTTTTGACTGTGGTTCTCAATAAAATAACAGTGCCCTCTGTTTTGTCATGTAACCCCTACAGTGTTATATGCAAAGTCTTTTGATTCTCAAAAAGTCTTATATATCTTAAAACTTCCTAAGTTTGTCATGTTGTTTTATGGGTTTATGGATTTTCTTACATTTGTGCTCCTGAAAATGGCAGGAACTAGCCGTCATTGTGGCGAGAGGAAGAGACAATGTGATTTCATGCTATCCTGTTGTTGAAACTATTCACAGGTAATATGCAGAAAACATGCTATTGATATAGAAGATTTTAAATAAATATTTACCGCAGAAAAAATCCATAACCTAGACAATGGTAATTTAAATAAATCAGCAATCCACCATTTCAGAGTCCTTATATATCTGCTTAAGGGTTTATCTTATGTTATAGGGACAACATATGTCACATAGTAAAGGCTCCGGCTAATGTGAAATGGAAGATTAGGGAGCGGGCCACTGAAGTTGCTTTCAATGCTGTTAACTCTCTAGAAGGCGCTGGGGTGTTTGCAGTTGAATTGTTCTTGACAGGGGATGGACAGGTTGTGAATTTATTTCTTGATCAACTTTTGACACGTCTCAAATTTTCCCCCTCTTAGAATGCTACATTGACTTCATTGTTGCAAGTAAATTTTCTGCTGCTGCAAATGGATCATGTTTGTTTGTTTATCGTTGTGACGGTGCCTCGATTTCTTTTCAGATTTTATTAAATGAAGTAGCTCCCAGACCTCACAATAGTGGGCATCACACTATTGAAGCTTGCTATACCTCACAGTTCGAGCAACATTTGCGGGCTGTTGTTGGTCTTCCTCTTGGCGATCCATCGATGAAAACTCCTGCTGCTATCATGTACAATATATTAGGTGAAGAAGAGGTATATTAGCATTTAATTTTCTCTATTATCCTTTCCTTTGGTCTGATTTTCTCTTGACCTTGATTCCCTTTTGAAGTCATGCTATATTATATTTGTTTGAGATTGATTGTTGTTGTTGTTATTGTTATGATTATTATTATTAGGTGCTTGGTTGAAAAAGAGTGTTGCTAATGAACCATATATTCTCATATCATCACATAAAATGAAAATGTAAAAAGAGAACAGTAGCTGATTGTCATATTCACGTGAAAAAAAAAATTCCAGCAGGAAATTGAACACTCGCCAGAATTTATGGAAGTTTTCTGCTGTCAGGAACCTAATAAAATCATTGAGTTTTTCCTGGTTTAGTTTTGGTTCATTGTTGGATGATGGCTAATGGCTATGCACTTGAAAGGTTATTAAGTGCCCCCTCTAGTTCATTTGTTACTTGTTTTGAGAAGATGATTCTGTTCACTTAACATTTTTTCAAACTCTTCATTAAACCTGCTTGATGATTTTAGGGGGAGCTTGGTTTTCGATTAGCGAGTCAATTGATCAAAAGGGCACTGACAATCCCTGGAGCAACTGTTCATTGGTATGATAAACCAGGTGAAGTTCTAGTTAAGCAGCAGTTTTAAGTTGATCAATCCGGAATCTGCTTCATTGTTGCTATTCAATCACTTGTATGACTAGTAAATAACACCATCTTCATTGCAATTTGTCAGAAATGAGAAAGCAACGGAAGATGGGCCATATAACTATCGTTGGGACTTCACTAGGCAATATTGAAAGCAATCTTGCAACAATAGTGGAACGGAACAAATTTGATGACAAGACTGCAGGTTAGTGATACAAACTTCTCTTCACTCAAACTTTATCTTTGTAGCTGTTTATCTTATCTTGCTAGTCAATGAAGAAAGATAATTTTCATGGTCAACTGTATTTCTTTATCATTTAATATGCAATAATTTAATAGATAGAATGATAAGTTCACAACCATATAACCAATTTAGTTTGACTTAAGAACACAATTTTTGTTCACGACTATTGCCTAAGGTTTTTATAGTCACTCATTGGGCAATAACATAAACAATGCATGTAGTACTGTTTCTAAGTTTTGTGCATAAAATAACTACACAAATGGCGTTATTTCTCATCTATAAATTGCTTTGATTGTCCTTTCTTTATTTTGTTATCGACTCTTCGGCAAATATTCAAACTACAATTCTATTATAAGAAAAATAGAGAAGAGCATTATGTTTGAGAATTTGAAGGTAAAAAATTGATATTCCAGCTCTTAACTATGCTTTCTTTTGTTTGTTAAATGTAGTTGCTCCAAATGTGGGGATCATAATGGGTTCTGATTCAGATCTTCCTGTTATGAAAAGTGCCGCCGAAGTCTTGGAGATGTTTGGTGTGTCTCATGAGGTAAAGTTGATTTAATTTCCCTATGGGAGGGGCCGGGTTATGTATACAGTTGATTATCATTACCTACACATACATGTATCGAATTTCAGGTTAGAATAGTTTCAGCACACCGAACTCCGGAATTGATGTTTTCTTATGCCTCGTCTGCTCATGACCGAGGCGTAAAAGTTATTATTGCTGGTGCTGGTGGTGCAGCTCACTTGCCTGGTAAATTACTTTAACTGTGCTTTGTACAATTTTCTTTAAGAGAAACTGTCTATTGAAATTAAGCTTTGAAATCTCAGGTATGGTTGCTGCTCTTACGCCCTTGCCTGTTATTGGTGTTCCTGTCCGTGCATCTTCACTGGATGGACTTGATTCACTCTTGTCGATTGTCCAGGTATACTTTTCAAATTAAGTTTTTAAGAAATTACCAGTTTTCTGTGCTCTACATAATTGCTGTTTCTGTTTTCTAGGACTTCCTTTCTAAATAATGAGATTATATGTAATATGTTTCTAAAGTTGGCATTATTGCTTCTTTCCGAATTTTGGGCTATTCAAAAGGTTTTTCCATCACTGAGTTTGACAATCTTATGAATGATAATTTTTGTTCAAATGTTGTCTGTAAATAAAGGATGCCTTTTGTGAAAGTCCAAAAAAATGAACATTAGATGCTTGCTTTTAAAAGAAAACTTGTTATGTTTTAGAAGCAATTTGTCAAAAGCGTAAACAGTTTCTAGTAGCAGTTATTGATGCTTTCAGCTACCACCTGAAGCACTTGAGAATTAATTCTGACTACCAGTTAACCTTCATATTTGAAGACAGATTTCCAATCACTATACTTGTTAGTTAAATGCTGAAATTCATTCACCGATACTTGTTGCATTCGCCAATTTTTTTTGGGTTAAAGGTGTGTCATGCACAGATTCACATTTCTTTTCACATATCAGTTAAATCTGGTTTCCTTTGGCCCTCTTCAGAATTACCGTTTGTTTTGCCTTTGTTTATCTCATTGCACATTCTTAAAATTTGGGATAGGCATAACTCTACCCCAAAAGCTAGCTTAGAGATGAGGGTTGCTCTACCCTTTATAAACACTTATTAGGTCATATCTCTAGTCAATGTGAGACTTCTCAGCACACCCCCTCACGCCCCATGTTGGATAAATGGATCTAGAATACGCTCTAATACCATCTTATAATTTGGGTTAGGCTCTCTACCTCAATAGTTGGATCTAGGAAATAGGAACTTGCACCACCAGTGACCTTTTTGCAATTATTGAAACTGATACATTACATGTAGTCTGTTCTTAGTTCTTACTAACAAATATCTTGTTGGCTCTGCAGATGCCAAGAGGTGTCCCTGTTGCCACAGTTGCAATTAATAATGCGACTAATGCTGGATTACTGGCAGTGAGGATGTTGGGTGTTGCCAATGAAAATCTTCTGTCAAGGTTTGCCCCTCCCCCTCTCTTCCTTTCTGCATATCTGTGATGTTAAATTTGTATGTTGAATTCAAGTTCACAAAAGTATAGAAGTGGAGGTAGTATTACCTCTCTTCCACTAATTGGGATGTGACATTTTTGAATTTTGATACTATGCAGGATGAGCCAATATCAAGAGGATCAAAAGGAAAGCGTCTTAATAAAAGGAGATAAATTAGAAAAAGATGGTTGGGAATCCTACTTACAGAATACCTAGTTGAATCCATTAAGTGCATGTTTGGAAATCCTTTTACAATTTTTAAATTCAAAATCAATTTTGAGGGAAAAGATATTTTATGAATAGCTTCTGAGCGCCAGAATTGATTATGTGATAAGAGAAGTTATCCAAACATGCTATTTAATTTGGTGATTCTTTTAGGTCTTCTCTCATTTTTGGACTGCTACAAAATTTTGATAGACTAGAAGATTTGGTAGAGGGCGTCTAGGCCTGAGTCATCAATAGTAGATTGAGAACCATTGGAGCAACAGCAAGACAATGATCAAAATATGTTGTTAACCGAATCAGTGTATTTTCTATTTCTAACATAGAGCAGGAGAGGAGAAAAATGTAATCTAGGAGGAAAGCCTTGTATCACATTTGATTTTGATGTGAAAGCAAATAATTATGAGCCAAAGATGGTTGGTTGTTTTTGTATCTTATTTGGTTGCTTGTCAAGGTAGTGCCATGTTGATACATACTTCAGAAAGCGATTGAATTGACTTATCTTCAATGGTGGTGCTAACGGTTGCTTATGCTTTTACTTTGGTTCTGTATGCCATTATTGTCTTGGAGTACTGAGTGGGAGCATTGCGCAAAGCAAAAAGATGAAAAACATGCAGTATAAATTTCTTATTTATGTAGTCCAAAGGGTTTTGTAGCTGTCGACTAGCATGTGCTGTGTAAGGTATCAGAACCGAGATAAGAACTGAGGTAGAGGGAAGAGGATGAGAAGTAACTGAATTGAGAGAGAATCAGAATTATCACATTGAATACAGTTGGGTAAATCTACAGAGTTATTTACACAAAAGATAGAACCTATAAGCTGTTGTAGCTGTTGTAACTTGTAACAGCTTAACAATTAGCCTAACTAACTTTACAATATTGTTATATTGATATCTGCCTTATATCCCCTGCAAATTCAGGGTCAACCAGCTTGAACTCTAGGTTTGATAGTATATCCGTGAAAATTAGCCTGAGACAATGCTTTTGTGAGAATATCATTTGTCTGCTCTTGAAAGGGAATATGATGGATTGGCAATTGATGTTGCTGAACCTTGTCTCAGAACAAAATAAAGATCAAGCTCAAAGTGTTTGGTCATTGATGTGTGGACCTGGCTTATACTGTCCAAAATATTATACATGCATATACGACAGAGTGGTGGCCAGTTTGGTAACGACCTGAGTCTCATTATTTCAGATGAGTCCACAGGGCGTGATTATGGTTGTCCCAAGTCAACTCATACAAAATTAGATGGGCTTGTGAAAAATGTCATCGAACAAGGTCACAGCCGAATCAACTGTCCCCATTATGTAGAAGAGTATAATGTCCCGAGGGTTAGCTCAAATGGTAAGAGTTAGGGGACATAAGGGTTAGGTGAGATGAAGGGTCAAGGGTCAAGGGTTTGAACCCTGAGGAGGACTAATTTACCAACATTTCTAACAACTAACATTTGCCTATAAAAAATGTAGCGGAGTATATTCAATGATATAAATGAGTGTGATCCATGATGTAATTGGTTACGATGAAACCAAGGTAGGAACAACCTCATAAAGAATCCCTCCACACATTCCCGTCAAAACTTTCAACTTTACACAGTTTCCCTTAGGATCAGCCAGTTCCAGCTCATTCTTAATTTGATTTTTCTTCTTTTCATAAAAAATGTTGATAATTTCACGTGAAACTCTCCCAATTTTATAGGGATTGAAAACATTGGGGGAGTTCTACGAGAGCAACTACCACTGGGAACCATTGCTTCACAATAAAAAAAAAAGGGAGATTAAATCACCCAAAAGATAACAACAAAATGGAGAAAGCAAACAACTTATGAATCAAAAATTATCAACCAAGCCACAAGGTCCTACACATTGGGGCACATATTTCATAACTATAAACAACAACATCAAGAACAGAAAAAAAAAAAAACACAGAGATTACCAACCACAAACCCTTTCCCTCAAACAATGTCAAAATTTCGATGAAATCTTTTTTTGTTAAATAGGTCATCATTAACACCAAACCAACAAAGATTGCATTAACCCCAGAAAAACAAAGAAAAGCTCAAACCCTTGCACCCCAATAATCGCCCAACACCGCGACAATATCAACATGCAACACAAAATTCCTAAGATCCCTAACATCAACACTCAGAATATACTTTTCCCACTCAGAAGCAAAGAAAATCATTCACCTTGTAACAATGGTCAGATAATGAAAGCGAAGCGACGATGTACGCGGCAACAGGTTTGTGCTTTTCCACCCTTCACCAACAAACACCAAAGCATGGAAACAAAACAAAAACCAAAACAATTAAAACGATTAGTAAATGGAAACTGACAACAGAGACAAAACAGAAAACTGAAAAACGTAACGACAAAGGAGGAAGAGAAGAGAACGGGAAAGAGTGAGACGAAAAACTAAGCGGTACCTTGGTCGTCGGAGGAAGTTCAAGAGTAAGGACCGACGGAGTTGCAATGAGCTTAGTCTTTGTTTGGGAACCGTCAAGCTTCTAGGGAAGATAAGTTTGAAAATGTTGGGAAAAAGTGAAAAGATGAAAGGTCATTCAAGTCCGACTACCTGCTACCCCAATCATGGTTTATTTACCTTGAGTTAACTTAATTTTTTTTTTTCCTTTTTCTGTTATTAAAAAATGAAATAACTGAAAATAAAATTCATGCCACCTGTTTCATTGTAATTGTTCCACGTCACGCCCTAAGTTATTTCTGTATCATAAACTGTTGTGCTTTAATCAATCGGTTCAAAATTTAGACAAGAATAACCTCATATGAGACGATTTCAATTTGCAAGGAAGACTCATATTAATGTGACTTAGATTGCTCAGGCACTTCATATGAGGCAAGTTCCAGCTCCCTCTAATTACATACATCTCTCGAATTACGTGGGGCGACTTCCATGTATATTACTGCATCAACATCCCATGTGGCCAAAGCTATGGGAACAAATTGATTTTTTATATCATTAAGAAATTCTTAAAAAAATTAATCTAAGGTTGTAGTTTATTGACTGTAACTTACGACTTTCCAAATAAACATTCGCTTACACTTATTAATATTAAAATATCTTAAGTAGATATAAACTATTTGCCTGCGCCGGCCTAGAAAGTGAAGAAATCCTTTCCAGTTTCCATGTTATTTTATGTTAATGTAGATTAGTTTCAAATACTTTATACATCTTGAACAACTAAAGTATATTCCCCAATTCAACTAGTTCTTTAGCATGTATCACCGTTACCAAGTTGCTAATGATCTAGTGGTCAGTTTGTGTCACCAAGCTGACTCATGATTTAGCATGCATAGTGATCAATTTGTATTTAAGTAATACGTGTATGCATGCATATATTCTCTATCACATTAGCAAGCACGAGGAAGTTGTGAACTTGTGATATAGGTGAATCATCAATGTGGGAAAATATCATTTTTAATTTGAAGAAAAGCAGTGTTCTATAATGATCCAGTTGAAATAATTAAGAAAATAATTAATCTGTCTGTGGTTGGTTAAAGGTTTGTACTAGTTATCTTCCCAAGGAAATCCGTGTAAGCAAAGCATGCATGTAAATTAGAGCCGTTAACACCACATTTGGTTTATAGCACATTTTCTTTCAAATACTCCCTCCGTTCCTAAATATAAGACCATTTACAATGGTTGATGAAAATGGGTGTTGAAAATTGTTGAAGATTGTTGAATGATTGTTGAAGGTTGTTGAGAGTGAGGAGAGAGGGGAAAAATGTTGAAAATGTTCAACAATGTTGAGCTGCCTGCGGTGTGCCACGTGGCGCGAGGCCAGTGGCCACCGTCAGGCGCGTGCACGACACGCGCAGACAAGGCGCGTGACGCGCCTTGTCTGCAGGAGAGAGAAACTTTTTTTTGCTTTGCCACGTGTCAATTTCTGACTGGTTCGCCGGATTTCTTTTACCCTTATTTTTTGAACTCAACTATTTCATCAAAAAAAATATTTTCTGAAAAAAAAATTATACCAAAATTCATGATTTTTTTTCCTCTATAAATAGAGACTTGGTTCGTTTGATTTGGACACAGGAAAAAAACCAAGTTTTTCACCATCTTATTATCTCTCTCACCATCTTATTATCTTTCTATTAGCCTTTCTTTAAGTTAAGGAAATAAAATAAATTATTGTCTAAATTTAAAAAAAAAATTAATTTTTTAAGTGTTTATTGTTTTAATTTAATTTAAGATAATAATTGTAATTTTATGTAAATAATAAAACAAAAATATAAAATTAAATAAAAATATGAAATAAAAAAGTGGTGGGGTAGGGTGAGTGGTGGGGTAGGGTGTTGAATGAAAACCTTTGGAGTGGGTAATTGTTGAGAGTTTGTTGAATTAGAGAGAGAAGATGATGTGGAGTGTCGGGAAGAGAAAAAGAGGGGTAGGAAAGGGGTAAACAAAACATTTTTTGTTTAACCATTGTATATGGTCTAAGACCTATTCCAAAAAATTGCGCTTATTAATAAAGCACTTAATGTGACTAATTAGTGCATTGTTTTTAAAAAATGCATATATTCTTCCCTTTTTATCCTTTGTCATTTTCTCTCACTAATAATCATTGCATTTATACCAAAAGTCATAGTTAGTTGGATAAGTAGTAATTAATGGTAGATGGTAACTTTGGAATTGAAAACATACAATTAATGTGAGGGGTAAATATGGAAGAGTAAAAAACTTTTTGCTAGATTATTGTAAGAGGTCTTATATTTAGGAACATGAAAATTTTGAAACTAGGTTTTATAATTAGGAACGGAGGGAGTACATCTTTTTATTTAAAAAAAAGTAATGATTTATACACACCTCACTTCTTAATCCCATTTTTTCTTTCTATCTCTCTTTGCATTTCCTATTACATCACATATCATATCACTTATTTCTCTCTCATTAATTTCTTTACTACCTTCCAAGGTGAAGGTGAAACTGATTGGTGAACAAAACATTATTGTTTAAAAAGTAGGGCAAGATGATGGTGGCTGTTAGGGTGCAAGTGTGCCTTAGGTCTTGCACCATGCAAGAGTAGAAATAACCCATAATAGTGGGTAAGGTGACCTGTTGCTAAAAAAAAATAAAAAATAGAAGATTACGAAAAACACCCTTCAAATCATTCTTTCTCTCTCTGCAACAACCCAGATCTCCTTTCTCTCCCTCCTCAGGCTCCATCACCAGCTCACTCCCCCTTCCCTTTCCATCCCCAACTTGCAAAGCCACCAGCCTAGACTGGAAAGGTAGGAACACAGATTGTAGCTTTGCACCACCGCGATCGACGCCGAAAAAACGCATCGCAGGCGCAGGAAAAACGCATAATCTAGATCCTTGCATCCCTTCGACAACCACTGCGAAACCAGAAGAATAAATGGAGTTCATGACCAAACCTTCAATTTTTAGGTTTCGACCATACTTTTGCTGGATCTGTTCGATCTGCTTCCCCTGGATTTGTTTCTTGCAATTCCTTCTTGTGCGGCTATGTTATGGGTTCTGCAATTTGGTGATGTGTGATTTGGATGACCTACTTGCTCATCCCGAATCTGAAAATCCGTTGGCCAAAAGCACACAGATCTGCGATTTGGTTTACCTTTGGTTTCTGGGTTTTTGCTCTGAGTTTTTGTTTCTGTGCTAAGTGTGCTGTTTTTTTATTTTGATGGTTTGTCCAGCTTGATTTGATCCAGTTAAATTAAATGACTTCAATGATAATGTTGTGGTTAAAGTTTGCAATCCGTCTCTTGTAATCTTACAAAAAAAAAAATCCCAGATCCAATGATGTGTTACAACTCAATATTCTTTTGTCCTTTGGTTTCATAAATATGATATATACAATGTTGTGTTGATGGATAACAAAGAAAAGGGGTGAGTGAAAATACAAAAAGAAGAGGAGGAAACATGACCACCGCGCCAGAATCCTAAGGCAGCCGCGAGGTGGTTGGTCGGAGTTGCAGGTGAAGAGATCAAAGAAGGTTGGGGGAGAAAGGATGAGGCACACAATAAGGGGCTTTAGTGTCATTATCAAATTAAAATTTAAAAAATTAAACAATCCATTTAACAGGTCATCCAGGTTTCTCATTCTCCACCATGACAGGTGTTGTCATCCCATTGGCCCTGACATGTATGACATGGGTGCAAGACCTATCAACTATTGCACCTTATACATCACCCAAGATGATAGTGTCTCAATGTAGAGAAAATTGTTGCTCAAAGAAGACTTACAATAAAGATATGAGACGCTATCTTGCTTCACTATATCAACTTATTAAAATTACATCTTTTATTTTATTGTTGGTTAAATACATGTTTGTTTTTCCTTTTGTGATTTTAAAAATTTGAATACACAAAAACCAAACATACACTATACGTCTATACACTAGATCGAGTGACTCTCGTTAAATTTAATATGCTACCCATCTAAAAATGCTGAGTGTAAAGTGTTAACAAATTTTTTTTTTGAAGTAAGTGTCCACAAAGATTAATTCAAATAGTATTGTCAACTACATACTTAACATATAGATATTATTATCTATTTTCATTTCTTATCTCATATGATGTATTGATGTGTTTATATCATTTAGGTATTCATCAAATATTTTTTAATCGAACAATGATATTTATACACATCTTTTTACTTTTTTTTCACTTTTTTTTTATTTATTTCTCTTTTCTCTATCAATTAAATCATTTATCACATCTTTACTTTATTTTTCATTTCTTTCTATCTCTCTTCTTCCACCTCTCCACACCTAAAAAATGAATTGTGAAGATATAATTATTCTGTTTTAATTAATTAAGCTTAAAAATGTAGAAGGGGTCAAAGAAAGTAAAAGGAAATTGCTAGGAAAAAGTTTTGAAAAAAAATTGCACGAAGGTCAAGGTTAATTAGCGGGAAGGAGGGATGACTAGGGAGGAGTGCGTGATGCGATGTGTGGAAGAAAGACTGGGAATCTCGAGTTCAATTCCGGCGTCATCATCACGTATACATTGATAAGTGTGAGACCCACGTCCTCCTCACATTTTCTTCCAAATGTGGAATCTCTTACACAACGTCATCATCAATCATTAATATGTGAGAGACCTATTGCATCTCATTGCTCATTAACGTGATCAACATTTATTTTTCATTCTCTTCAACATTTATTTTTCATCAGTAGCTAAATAAAGACCTGATGATGCTGCACAAAGAGATTTATAGTAGACACAAATTGAGCAGTTAGGTACATGGCATGTTTGGTTTATAAGAGAGATAGAGGAGAGAGGTAGAGAAGAGAAGATGAGTAGGAAAAAATATGAGAAATAAAATAAATTTTAAAACTTGTTTATTATGCAATTGAGTGCATTTCCTAGCAGTTTGTTGCAATTTCTGGTAGTTGCAAGTTGCAACCCCCAATAACAGGGGCAGAAATGAGAAGAAGAAAAATATACTCAAGGGACAGTCTCTCCAATTTGAGGAGATCTTAAAAAGTTGGGAGGGCCCACCATTTTTTTCTCAATCTCTCCTCTCCTCTTTGTTGGGCCAAATAAAGGGTTAAAGAAAAGAGATGATTTAAAATTTGGGGATAAAATTTCACATTAAGCTTTAAAGAGCAAATTACAAGTGGATCAGACACTATATTTTCATCAGAAACTTTAAGGTATTAGGTTTATGAGTCCTCACACTTATAAAGTGCTCAAAGTTATTTTTATCTTCCAATGTGGTATTTACTCACACTTGATATCACAACAATCTTTACCTCACATGTAAGTTTATCTCGAACGAAAGCTGAGCTTGTACTCAAGTGGAACCTCAGAGGTATCGGCTCTGATACCACTATTGGACCAAACAAAGGATATGGTTTAAAATTTGGGGATAAAACTTCACAATGAGCTTTAAAGAGCAAACCACAAGTGGACTAGACACCACATCTTTCACAAAAAACCTTAAGACATTGGGTTTATGAGTTGTCACACTTATAAACCGCTCAAAGTTATTTTTATCTTCCAATGTGAGACTTAGTCACACTTAATACATCTACCAAACAAGGTTAGTTGACTTAGTTCTACTCTCCACACTCCATCTCTCTTTCCCCTCCCTCCTTCTCACTTATTTCTCTCCCAACAAACAAAGCATAAGATAATAGCTAGGGCATCAACATTTTGTAGCACAAGACCGTGCCTTTTGAAAAATAATATGTTTCGCTTGTTATTTTAACTTTAATTACGGCTAAAAAGCATTTTTGGCCCCTGATGTTTTAAGTTTGTGCACATTCTGCCCCTATCTATTTTTGTCGATGTTTCCACCCCTCATGTTTTCAAACAGTGCACCGTCTACCCCTCACGGAGGGGTAGACGGTGCACTGTTTGAAAACATGAGGGGTAGACGATGCACTGTTTGAAAACATGAGGGGTAGAAACATCGACAAAAATAGAGTAGGGGCAGAATTTGCACAAACTTGAAACATCAGGGGCCAAAAATGCTTTTTAGCCTTCATTTTAATATTTGTTTCTTAAAAAAAAACACTTTTGTTTTCTTTTACTTAGTATGGTAAAAGTGCATGCTATGTAACCCAATCTTGTGAGTATATTTTGTATTTTGACTAAGAAATTGAAATGTCACCTTGCAAGTTAAAAAGATAGTGAAGAAAAATAATATAAATGAAAGGATGACCACTATAAGAGACATGGCAGAAGTTCTTCACTCCTATAATTGAAGTGATAAACAACATACTTTATCTTACGTGAATGTTGCAAACTCTAGGTTGAAATCGGGTTTTGGCTTCGGTGGGACAGTTTCCAACTGTCCCATGGTGGTGCAGTTGAATAGTAGCCATTAGATATATTAATTTTAAAATTGAACAGCTGAGATTGATTAGGATTAAAATGTTAATTTACAAAAATATCCATTACTCATATTACCCATTTACCCCACCATTCTCATCTGAGGTTCCATTTCATCCTACCTCTATCACCATGCTGATTGCTTGGCTACTGTTTCTTAGATTAGGAGTGATCGGGTGTGCTTGGGTCGTTGTCTCTGGTTTCAGTTTTGGTGTGGGTGGCGATATCATGGACATTGTGGGGGCGTTGGAAAGCTTCTACGGGGCTGCTGCTACCTTCGTTGCGTGATTGAATTGTGATTTGTGATTTTAAGACTTTTCTACCCTGTTTTGTTCCTGTTTTCTTTCCATCTGTAGTGTGGGTGTAAGACCCGGATTTTCGGAACAAGTTAATTTCCGACTCACGCGTGGAATCAGTGTAAGTGTGACAGGAGTTTGATATTTGAGAAAGATTAATGAAGAAGAAAGTTCAGGAATTGCTCGAGGAATGTGGCGTTGTTTCTTTCGGAGCTAGTGCGAGTCGTCTGCACACCTGCCTTATGGCGAGCATGTCCAGAATAGGCTAATTTCGCTTTTAAAGCAATGTTTAGGCGATATTTCGAATTCTTGGAAAATTTAAAGATTCTCTTTATTTTTCCTTCGACCAGCATTTCATTTCGGAACTCTGGACTGTACGCACGATAGTATTTACTTTTCGGATGTCCGCCGACGCTAATTTCTTTGCTTCGAAACCTTAGTTTTGAGCGAAGGAGGAAGACTTTTTCTATTCGGGACTTCTAACGAAGATTCCGTCTGCGATGCCAGACTTGTTTCGACATTTCCAATCTTTCTTCTGTTGGAAGTTTTGTCGTCTGAGCATCACAGCAAAAAGTAGTTTTTCGGGACAGACTAACTTACACCGCTTTTGGCGTTTTGGATATCGTTTTTCCTAAATCTTAGATATTTGTTTTGAGTTCTGGAATTCTGACGCCAGAATCTCTTTTAGAATTCCACGATGATCGTGCTGCAAAAATCGGAATCGCGAAATTTTCATTTTCCCGCGATTTCGCCTGCCTATAAATAGCTCAAAAAGCAAAAATTCCTTCATTTTCTTCCTATTGTGGCTGAATTTCGTGGAGAGCAAGGGGGGAGGAGATTTTCGCGAAAACTTGACCAATCTTCGCGCAGTTCGTCCCTACTTCTAGGTATCGAGGTAACTAACACGATTCCTACCTCTGATTGTTGTTTCTGTTGCGTTTCTAAAGTCGTTTCTGTGCTCACAGTTTTGAGCTTTTTCTAAAATGGTTCGATTTCTTCGATTTCTTGGTTGGGTTATGTTCCTTACGTTCCCCTGAGTCTAAAATCTCTGTCAGTAAACGCTGATTGTGATCCAGTTGTCCAGGATCTGAAAAACTGTTTCAAAACCCTTTTTGTCTCACATTTCGAAACTTTATTGTCGAAAAGACTTAATCTGACTTCGTGCCTTTAGGATTTGTTGTCACGGATGTCATGAGGATCATTGCTGTCAAATTTGTTTTCAGAACTGATAACTTTGAAGTTTTGAGCCTTTATTTTGGACCAAAATGCCCCTGGATAGTTGTATTTCGGCCCGATTGTCCGAAAATTGTTCTGACAGTTTCTTTGCCTTAGTTTTACCCTAAAACTACCTTGTGAATTGATTTGATCGAAGAAAAATAGCCGAAGCCCTTTTCTCCTTATGGCCGTGGGCTATTTCCTAAGGGGGGGGGAGTTTTTCGTTTTCGAAAACTTGTCCTTTCGTACCCGATTGTCGTATTCTGAAGCTTTAATGCTTTGTCTATCGTTTATGTATTGTTTTGCGATCGAACTAATCGATTTTGTTTGGTTTCTGCTTTGTTTTCCTCCGAGGTTCAGTTGAAGGAACTTTGGAATACTCAGAGCAATTGTTTGAGGAGAACTTTGTTTGCGAAGCTGGAACAGCTCGAGGTTAGGGCAACTTGCTATATTTAGCTATGATTGCATGATAGGCGTCGATAAATTCGACTTATGCTTTATCTGATGTTGTTTATGATGATGATTTATTGTTATGATTGTTTTCATAACTTATGATATTGATGATGTGTTGAATTGAGCGTTTTGACGCAACTTCGGAGTGGAGGTTCATTGACCTGGTGATCTTTGACATTTCGGGTTGGATGAACAACCCTAGGCAAGTCCGAATGTGGGGTTTGAGACTTAGCCATTTGTTGGGATTCGTTGGAATTCCTAGACTTTCCCCGGGAAATGTATTTTGGGTGGTTGATTTTCGGAAACTTAGAATGATAGAGCTTTCGAAAAATAAAGACTTGGGAAACTTAGACTTTGAGAAATAAACTCATAATTTGACTAATTTGAATTGAAATCATTTTTATTAACGTTTAAGCATAGGAGAACTGAAGGGGAAAAATATTTACGAAAGGCGGGGAAAAGTCGACCTTTGTTGTGGGTTTGGAGAGTTATCGGAATTGGGAAAGCTACTAAGGTGAGCTATGGTGATGATTGAAAGTCACCGAGTACGTTAGTACTCTTGGGGAGTGTTGTGGAGCCGTGTTGTATTGACCGACACCTAGTGCTCTTGTTGTTTGGGCTGTGTTGTATTGACCGACACTAGACCCTCGTGTAATCTTGTTGGTGGAGTTGTGTTGTATTGACCGACACTAACTCTTGGGTTGTTTTGAGTTTGGGTCGGAGCAGTTTTTGACCATCGAGATTTGATGAGTCAGATGACTCAAGAAGTCATCAAGGGTGATCGCACTCCTTTCATAAATAATTGTCTTTTGTCGCCGAATCGACATATACCTTCGGGTACAGTATATCTATATACCTTCGGGTACAGTATATACCTTCGGGTACAGTATATCTATATACCTTCGGGTACAGTATATACCTTCGGGTATAGTATATCTATATACCTTCGGGTACAGTATATACCTTCGGGTACAGCATGCCTTCGGGTAACTCGGGCATTCGTTGGAGGGAAAAGTCGACCCGCAGGGTTAGGACTGATCCGACTATGTCAAGGTTGTAAGTGACACCCGAGGGTTATGGTCGGCACAATGCTAGTGCTAGGACCGACTCGATCGTGCCCAGCCTATTTCTTCCGGAACCTTCTTTATTGACGTTGCATTGACATATCATGCACTCTAACTATATCTGTTGAGATATTGATGATTTGATGTTGATAAACATCGTTATGTGTTTTGATGATTGAATTGTATTAGGGAGTTGATACAATACATAACTTATATGTATATATACAACATATATATATACCCCCTTTATCGCATGTTGATTGTATATCTATTGTATTATGTAAGTTGACCCTAGCACCTTGGCTTTGTTTGTATGTTTGTGTTTGGGCGGTCGGCCTGCTGCCAGGCGTCTGTCAGCCGGTTCGTGATGATTCGTTGTGCGGGAAAGACCCGGAGCGAAATGTCTATTACTGAAGCTTTCGACGAGGACCCGGACTTCATGGCTGATCGAGGGAGAGTCGATAATAGTAGTGTGGGATATGGGTGGTTAGAGTCTTTTGAGTTGGTTGTCACTGTCATAGCTCTGATTCGTCTTACTTTTGGGACCGGGTAGGTTCCCGATATATGGCTTTTTGTGTGGTTCTCTTGCTGAGGATCACAGAGAGTCTGTCGGACTATAGGGGTCTTGGGTTGAGGCCATTTTGAGGCCGACTTTCTCTTGGATAGTGGTATATTTGATGCTTTTGCGTACAGTTCTGGTTTGTATATATTCGCCTACGGGCACGCTACCTTGGAGTCACTGCGTGTGCGCGTGACGGGATAGTGCAGCAGAGGCTGTACCTTTGTATATGTTGTTTATCGGTTAGTTTAGTTGTTGGGCTTTGTCTTTATTTCTTTATTGCTTTTATTAAAAGGAAACAATCAAAAAAAAAAAATTACCTGTTTTCCGCGTAAAGTTTATTTTTGGTTATTAAAGTGACACCTGGAAATCGGGGTGTTACATTGTGGTATCAAAGCTTAGTCGAGTCTTTTGGGAGTCTTTGGGGAATAAGTCTTCTGTGCTAGGTTGTGTGACTCTGCAAAGAGTGAAAATTGATTGTCTGCAGAGCGATTTTCGCTCTAATTGCTTGCGTTACTACTCAATCGGATTGAGTGGTTTGTCTAGTGCTACCGTATGGTTAGTACTAATCGGACGTTCGATGGGATATAGGATGGTGGATCTTAACCGGATGGCGGAGGCTACACGTGAGCATCATCAACGACTGATGGCGACAGCAATGTATCAACAAAGAGGAATGAACCGAACTGGAGCTGGGGGACCAATGAGGTCAGGTTACCAAGGCTACAACGGAAGGAAGAGCTACCATAAGTGGGGACCATATCAGCGTTCCGAGGGAAGAAATCTTATCTCAAGAGAGTACAAACCGACGACTGCTGATACTGGGGGGGAAGCCAGTTGGTGACAAAGGAGTGACATGTTTTCGTTGCAGAAAGTTTGGGCATTTTGCTAACAAATGCTCAGTGATTGGACGGAGATGCTTCAAGTGTAACCGAGAGGGGCATCTAGCTGTGAACTTGATAAAGGTTTTTTCCTTGTTAGTACTGCTTTGGAACTAAACCCTTATGATTCAATCATAGCAAAGCAGATACGGGTTTATCGTCCTCAAGGATTGTGTGAACATTAGTTCCACCAGTTAAACATTGATCTGAGCGGATACAAAGATGTTTGATAAATTGTTTTTGTGATTTTGAATATAAAAGAAAACAGTAAAAGAAGGTTTACTGAGGTAACAAAGAAGAAAATGTATTTAGATATGTCGTCACCTAGTCCTTTGATTGTTTTCAACTCAAACACTTATGTAATGGTTCATTTCACTTATGATGTCGAGAGCTATCCACCTAACTATCCCTAGCCTAGGTGAATCTATCAGTTGGAATTCCTAGACGTAATCCCTTACCATCTAGAAAACCCAAAAGGAATAATATAACTCAAGTTCTCTCTCAAAGACATTCCCAATGACCAATCTATCCTAATACAAGGTATCCTAGGCTTGCGAATCTCCGTTCTCACCCGGAAACTCCTGTTAGAACTCAGAACCCCACCTGTCACGTGGAAATCTACTATTGCTCTTACCTAAGATATTCTCACCTTAAGACAATTGGTTCAGTGAGTGGTTTCTCTCTTGAACCGGACCTGCATTTATCTCCCGATCTCATGCTAGTCCTCGAAAATCTAACGCAAATCACTGATACTTGAAGCACATAAAGCAAAACTTTAACACACAAATTGTGACCTAAGACATAGGTGTTCTACCTTCATTGAACTAAGCATACACTAATTCATATCAACCTTCCGATCTATTTATAAATTAGTGAACTCTTTTGATTATCAATTGATTGGTTAGAAGCATGAAGCATAGAAAGAAACACCATACATGAAAGATTATCATTTACATTCATGAAAAGAGTTTATAACAAATCAAAGAATCAAGTTTCAATAATCTAAATACAAAAATAGAAACAACATGTACAAGGGATAAGGAAGAAGAGATGAAACCCAGAAGAACGACGAAGGATCTACGGCGATGGAAGCTTTCCCAAGCTTTCCATCGCCTCCGAGAGGTTGTCACGGTCCTTCGGCGGTCGCCGCCACGCTCCGGAGCTTCAATCTTTCAATCCTAGACCCAAGGACCTCTCCTCCATGAAGCCCAGCCTCCTATGAATGTTTTAGGGAGGAAAAAAATGGAAGTGATCCTGAAAATTTCGTGGTCTGGCCTTTTATAGAGTTACTGGCCGACCTTAGTTGGCTCAAGCCAAGCTAAGTTGGCTCGAGCGAACCTTTCTTCATGCTGAAGTAGTTAAGACCGCCTTCAGTCCGCTCAAGCTAACTCAAGTTGGCTCAAGCGAACTATGCTGAAAATCTACTGTAAAGTGGTGGCTTGAGCCAACTTTTGAGCGAACTCTTTCCTTTGCTTATTTTTCAGCTCTGTTTCCAGTCCGCTCAAGCTAAATTTGAGCCAACTTTCCTCACTTTATTTTCTTGCTCAAGATTCAAGCCTTCTTCAAGTGATCATCTTACTCCTCTCACCCCCTCCAAGAAATATGGATTGTCCTCAAGCCAAATGTAGCTTAACATTCGCTTGAGCCAACCTTTTCTAGTAACAAATTCACTTTCTGGGCAAGTACTTTGCTTGAGCTAAATTCACTCTCGCTTGAGCGAGATTCTGGCTCCATGCTCGCTCAAGCCATGACTCTACAGAGGCAAAACTATTTTTTTCAGACAAGGATTTCGCTTGAGCGAAGCTAGCTCTCGCTTGAGCAAATTATGCAGAGAAAAATAGAATTATGCAGAAAAATAGTAGGGTGCAGGGGAATTTTCCGATCTTTCACAAGTCTAACCCTCAAATTTCATTCCAAGCGTAATTCAAGCTCATCAATGATCAAGAAGCCTTTCAAATACTATTTTGGACTTGTGACAAATCTTAATTTCAATTTGTTAGCTTCAAAAAACACAAGATCCTTCAATTCACATGCTATTTCCCACTTTTTCACAACTCACTACCCTAAATTTTGATTTACTCAAGTTTCTTTCCCCAAAACTCATTCAAACCTCTATATATATCATGAGAAACTTGTGGAACATCTAGAAATGCACAATTAAGCTAACTTTCCACAAAAGCAAAATCTAAAGTCTAAGAGATAAAACTCAACTTATGAACTCAAAAAGTGCTAAAACACACTAAACTTGAAATTGAAGAAACCAAAACAACAATACTCAAAACATAATACATAAATATACTAAACTAACACCAACATGAGAAAACTCAAAGGTCTTGGAGAGCAACCTGCATAATTATGCAGCAAATTCACTTAGGGGCATGGATTTCTTCCATTTTAACACAACCTCATACCTAAAATTTTGCAATACTTACCATTCTTGCTTTCCATTCATCCCTATGTATGAAAAACACTATTTTGGACCTGTGTCAAGTCTCAATTGAAGATTGTTAGCATTAAAAACACATGATCCAATTCACATTCCATTCCACATGCAAATTCAACAAGTCACACCCCCAAAATTTGATTTTATCACATTTGTTGCATCCAAGCTCATTGAACAGTCTTAATATACTAAATAAAATTTGTGAAGCTCATAAAAACTCAGATTTTGGCATAACTTCACAAAATCACTATCCTAGTTCTAAAAACACATAAAAAAAACTCATGGTTTCCAAGACTTATGGTTCTATTGTGATTCAAATAACTCAAAAAAGGATATTCATATAAACTTGCAAAAGATCACTCAAGAACCAAAAGTGAGGAATCCTTAGGGAATTTAAAAACAAAAAGAAGAAAACAAGAATAAGAAAATAACAACTATGCACAATTCACATATATACAACACACTTATGTATCAAAATCATCACTTCATGACTAATGACCTAATTAGGATTAGATTCACTAGCTGATTCATTCTAGGTCAGATTCAAAGAATTTCAATTCTCAAATCATGTTATAGGTGATCAGGCTACAACAAGCATTAATAACAAGAACAAATAAGTGAAATTGACACATAAGAACAAAACATAGAATATGTACACTATTTTCCTTTTTTACAACTCAAATCAACATTCCACTAGCTTCACTAACATAGCAAACACAATCCCCGGCAACGGCGCCAAATTTGATAAAGGTTTTTTCCTTGTTAGTACTGCTTTGGAACTAAACCCTTATGATTCAATCATAGCAAAGCAGATACGGGTTTATCGTCCTCAAGGATTGTGTGAACATTAGTTCCACCAGTTAAACATTGATCTGAGCGGATACAAAGATGTTTGATAAATTGTTTTTGTGATTTTGAATATAAAAGAAAACAGTAAAAGAAGGTTTACTGAGGTAACAAAGAAGAAAATGTATTTAGATATGTCGTCACCTAGTCCTTTGATTGTTTTCAACTCAAACACTTATGTAATGGTTCATTTCACTTATGATGCCGAGAGCTATCCACCTAACTATCCCTAGCCTAGGTGAATCTATCAGTTGGAATTCCTAGACGTAATCCCTTACCATCTAGAAAACCCAAAAGGAATAATATAACTCAAGTTCTCTCTCAAAGACATTCCCAATGACCAATCTATCCTAATACAAGGTATCCTAGGCTTGCGAATCTCCGTTCTCACCCGGAAACTCCTGTTAGAACTCAGAACCCCACCTGTCACGTGGAAATCTACTATTGCTCTTACCTAAGATATTCTCACCTTAAGACAATTGGTTCAGTGAGTGGTTTCTCTCTTGAACCGGACCTGCATTTATCTCCCGATCTCATGCTAGTCCTCGAAAATCTAACGCAAATCACTGATACTTGAAGCACATAAAGCAAAACTTTAACACACAAATTGTGACCTAAGACATAGGTGTTCTACCTTCATTGAACTAAGCATACACTAATTCATATCAACCTTCCGATCTATTTATAAATTAGTGAACTCTTTTGATTATCAATTGATTGGTTAGAAGCATGAAGGATAGCTCTCGGCATCATAAGTGAAATGAACCATTACATAAGTGTTTGAGTTGAAAACAATCAAAGGACTAGGTGACGACATATCTAAATACATTTTCTTCTTTGTTACCTCAGTAAACCTTCTTTTACTGTTTTCTTTTATATTCAAAATCACAAAAACAATTTATCAAACATCTTTGTATCCGCTCAGATCAATGTTTAACTGGTGGAACTAATGTTCACACAATCCTTGAGGACGATAAACCCGTATCTGCTTTGCTATGATTGAATCATAAGGGTTTAGTTCCAAAGCAGTACTAACAAGGAAAAAACCTTTATCAAATTTGAGAGCCGAATATCCTGACCAACTAGAAAAAACCATTTTGTTGAAAGGTTTTTACGACAACTACTTTCAAATCCCTTTCAAGATTCAATTGTAGTATAGTAAAGGGTTTTTATCGTCCTCAGGGAATTGGAATACAATGCCGTTCTCTAGTTAAATCACTTAAGCAAAGAGTCAAGAAATGTTTAGTTGATTGTTTTGTGCTGCGTTGCAAAATTAAAAGAAAGCAATAGTAAATGATTTGTAAACAAGCGGAGAAAACGGTTGGAATTGGAGTTCATCAATTAACTCTTCAGTATTCTTATGATTCCATAAACAAACCATGTCCTATGTTCGATTCCATCACACCACATCTTATCTTTTTCATAGTTCCCTCATGAAAGAGATCAACAACTTACTAACTAATCATCAATTCCTTGAATAATTAAGCAAGCAAGTAGCATTAAACTTAGGTGTTATATGACTATTGAGCTAACCCTATTCCTAGGCCTTAGATTCAATAGATGATCTCATCTATTTCAGATTCAATGAAGTAGTTTCCACCAATTTATCAAATCTAACATCAAGTTCTAGTTGATCACTCTAAAACTAGCATTAAGATCAAGATAGATCATTGAAATCATCACATAGAAACATGAATTTATACATGGAAATCAAAGTCAATACATTCAAGTTAAAAGACTACATCCAATCCCAACACAAAGGGTTTAGCAATCCATTTCCATGGATGCTTTAAGGCTTACAAAGAGAAACAAGAAGATGATGACGATCCGTGATGTCCGCCGAGCGTTCCCACGTCGATGGATGATCAAAGAGGTCCAAACTATCTTCTTCACCTTTGTTCTACGAGTTCTGTAGTCTTTTTTCCTAATTTTTCCGCTGTCCCTGTAAAATACGATGGTGGGTTCTTTTTATAACAGCTTTGTTCGCTCAAGCGGTCCAAAGTTCGCTCAAGCGAACTCTTTCTTTAACGTGAAGGAAGAACTGGGAACCGCCTTTCAACCGCTCAAGCGACCAAATATTCGCTTGAGCCAACTTCAGAGCCAAACACTTAAAACCTTATGTTGCTAGATGGCTTGAGCAAACTTCTGAGCCAAGCATTCAATACCTTCTGTTGCAAGATGGCTTGAGCAAACTTCTGAGCCAAGCACTATTCTTTGATGCTTTCTTATGATTCAAGGCTCTTTGAAGCAAATCTTCATTCCCAACATTCATTCCTACATCAAAATTTGATAATTAACACTTAAATTCTACAAGGACCTCTAGTAAATTATATCATCACAATTGAGGGTAAATTTGATAGTTATTTCACATTTCTAACCCTAATAAGTGCCCAAGAATGATATGAAAATTAAGTAGATTTGACACTTATCAACTCCCCCCAACTTGAAACTTTGTTTGTCCTCAAACAAATGGTACCGATTATCAAAAAACTATAGACAAGGTTCATTCAACAAGCATGGTTTCAAAACTCTACACACGACATGATTTCCCAATTTATGAAAACAAATTTCTCAAAGACAACATCATGTGATGCCCACAACAATTTACCAAGATCATGATACAAGAGCATATTCAACATGAGATTCTGAGAACAATTTGAATTTGCTACTTTTCAATCAAGGATTTACTCAACTTTTCATCAGCTGAACAACTCAAAGATCAAGGGCAAGTGTTTCACTCAAATCAATCAATGAATCACATAAATCAAACTTGCTACCTGTCTCAGTAATCATTAAACTGCATGGTTAGTCCAGAATCACAAAGGTCTTTCTAGGGTTGTAATGGGGCTTGGTTTCAAAAGAATATTGGTCTTTCTGGATAATCAAACACTTTCTAGCTAAGAGAGCACAAAATGTCATGTATCACAACTAATAACCTTCCACTCTCTCCTCAACCAACTCTCTCTTTTGATACCATTTTCTTTTCATTTGTATCACACTTCACCCCTCTCATTCCCTTTCAACCTCTCAATCTTTCTTTTTGCTTTTTCAATTCTTTATATACACTTTTTTTTTTCTTTTTCTTTTCCTTTCTTTTTTTTTTCTTATACACACAAGATTGAGAAATTGATAATTTCAAACCAAGATGTTAATAGCCTCCACTCCCCTCAACTTGCACACTTATATACAATCTAATCATGCATGCTCTCTCAACTTAGAAAGTAAGGAAGAGACATTGTTTTTCTTTTAAGCTTGGGATCATATACAAGAAGCAAGAATATTTTTTTTAAATTTTTGGCTCAAATGGGGTAACCAAGTGATTTCCTAAATAAGGGTAGGTTATATGGCATAGTAGTTATTTACACTAAAGAACAAAATGCCTTGGTCATTTTCTTTCATTCCCATGCAATTCCAAACAATTAGAGACTCAAGCAAGTTCAACTTTGTAAAACAATGATGATTCTCTCTTCATCTCATTTCACTAGTGTTTAGTCACACTCCCTCACATGGCTTAGGTATGTATCCTTGATTTCAAGCATTTTCAAACAAATTGAGCCTATGACCTCATGTGAATGATGTATTAATATCATTTCATGGCATTAAGTGAGTGCAAAACACAATGATCATGGATTTAAAACACAAAATCATGTTCAACTTGAAATATTTTTCAGATCGCATGCTCATTTATAAACCAAACCAGTACTAGCAATTTCATCACTGGACAAACAGAAGAAAAGACAATCCTCAAAAACCAAGTATCAACATACCAAAAGAACTAAACCAAGTAACATCAAACCAAAAAGTAACATAGTCTAAAACAACTACTAAAACCAACATCAAACTAAAATAAAGTACTAAAGCTGAAATAAAATGACAGAATTATAAAATGAACATTGTATGGCGTGCTGCAGCTTTGTCAATCATCCATGAGCTGCATCAGCTCCATCTCCATCAGCTAAACCAGCACCAGCTCTATCAGCACCATGCCTCTCTCCCTCCTCTGGACGTGGACTGTCCTCAGGCCATCTGACATATAACTGATCCTGCATAGCACTACGCAACTAATTCAGCTTCATACTCAGTTTCAGATTCAGATGATGGTTCAGGTGGTGGTTGAGCTTGCTTTCTCTTCTTGTTATTCAAGTTGACATTCAAATTTCTTGTTCGGGGTTCCATCCTAAATTGACATTCAATATTCATGTGAGTTTAAGTTCAAAACAAATGAGCATTTTCAATTCACATGTTCATTTTGCACAAATTTATGAGCAAGCAGTTAATTCCACTGATCTTTGATTTTATTTTTAGAATTAGCCCCAACCAGCCTAGCTTTTCATTCTACACATGCTTTTATAATTTACAATATCATTGAGACCTTTTTTCAAACATGTGGTGTGCAAACATTCTAATCTTCATGTTTCATTCACGTAACTTCCTCATATCTCATACAATTAATCTCATATACACATTCGATTTCATGGAGCATGATAATCAATCAGCCCATTCAAAACAAATTTCAAGACCCCAAAATCATACACAATAATATCAAAGAGCCTTACCATGTACGAACAAGTTGATACACAAACAAAGTGTTGGTTCAAGAAGCAACAATAACTAAAACGGAACCAGCATGAAACAAAGATAGAAGGGTCCAAATTTCTGAATAATTTCTTTACAACCCAACCAGCATGAATTGATTCCCAAAATTGATTCCAAATTGAAACCCCAAAATTGATGGAGAAACAAAGGAAAAAGAGAACTTACTTGTTGTTCTTGGTGAGGGTGGGACGTGGGTGAGAGATGAAGCACGAGGGTTCAGAGAGGGTAAGAGAGTGAGAAAGTGAGAACGAGGGTTGAGAGATGAAACGTAATCGGTGCTGCTGTATTGTGTCTCTTTTTTTTTTTCTTTTTTTCTTTTTATAGGTGTTATGTTTGCTTAAGCCGTCGTTAGTTCGCTCAAGCGAACTTTGCTTGGCCCAGACCTTGGCTTAAGCAATCCTTTTCCAGTAGAAAATGCAATTTCTTTGGTAGAGTTCGCTCAAAGCTTCGCCCAAGCAAACACTTTACAGTTTTAAAACAGATTTTCACTGGAACTCAGAATTTTGCCAAATTTTTTCAAAACTTTCACAACTAAAATTCATAATACTTACCTTGACTATTTTCCATGAATCTCTCAATGCTGCACCCTTCAATTCAGACCTGTTACACACTCAATTTCAATTAGTTACTAACCAAAATCATGAGATTCACAAGGAAAAAGCTTAATTCATAAGCAACTGTGCATTTTCAACAAGTGCATGCCTCCAATTCAGTTTCAATGATGTTGAATATCTTTCTCAAGATCAAACCACTTTATATACTTGTAAGAAACTTGTATAGATCCAACAATCATGCAAAAGATCACAGTTTCTGCAAAACTCACTTTACATGTTCTTTTAACAGCTTTTTCCACAACTCAACACCTTAGATTTTGCATCTCTCACTTTTCCTGCTTTCTAAACACTCCTACCCTCTAGTTAGACCATTTAAAACTTGTGGAAACCTTTGAAATACACAGATGAGTAAAAATCATTCTCACTTTTCTTAGGATTTGAAAACTTGTTCACTTTGAAAAATTACCAATCCATTGCATCTCAAAATCACCAAGTTCATTTTAAAACTGTCCCAATGCCTAAAATATAATCATTTAGGTGCACAATTGAGCTTGATCAATGGGTTGAAATGAAATTCTCTGCTGTTTATGCAGAATATGGCTCAAAGGGACTAGTTTTTCTCCTGATGCTCACAACCTCATACCCCAAATTTTGCAAAATGCTCAAATCATACAAACCAATCATTCATATATCTGTCAAATCACTATTTGGACATGTTACAATTCTTAAATGCAGATTTTGACAAATTTTTGACTGTGTCCAAATTTCATCCAAGCTCTCAAGCAAAACATAAGTTACAACTGTATATTTGCAAAAACTTCAAGTTATTGACTCCTAGACCTTTAAACATACTCAATATGATAATCAAAAACTGTGAAGCACATGAAAGCACATATGTTCTGTACTAGGGCAAGCTTACGTAAGAGAAAGACAAAAAGTAAACCCTAGCAGAGCACTAAAATAGCAAAACTACCATAAAAGGAATATTCTCATTAATGCTGAAAAAGTTGGTTTCGTACAAGTGGATGACCTCCCCTTTTATAGAGGGGGTGGTCATGATATGGATCTTTCCTATATTTGGGCCTGACAATCAGGGCCCAAATCCCCGTATATATAAGACAAATCCAAAGGAATCTTCCAGCTGGCTTGTGGGTCCATCACCTGAGGGAGGGCTATGAAGCTCGTTATGTTGCCTTCCCCGCCATGGCTATCTTCAATGGTTTATTGTTCATTTCGGGCGGGACATAATCTTCTTTATGTCCCGCCCAGTCCACATGCCCCCAAGACATGAGACTCGAGTAAAGAGTCGAAATGTCTTCATCATGTTACCTAGTAGTTCGCCTCTATTGTTTATTCGTTCATCGCCATTTTACTTTCGTTGTTACATCGCCATTTTCACGCTTCGCCACCTTTGTTGCCGTTTCAAAGATATGTCGCCATTAATCATAACCGTCAACCACGTCTTTTCAACTGACGCACGTATCCTTATTTTCCGGGATTTCGTCATCATTTGTTATAAATGCAATCTTCAGTTGTGCGTCTCGAGGAGTAATGTCTTTTCGCTTCCTACCTTTTCGAATTTCAAATCCCACGATCCCACGATCTTCCCCCACTCATTCTCTCTCTTCCTTTCTCTCTATAAAATCCCCTTTTCACTTTTCATTTTTCACTTTCTTAAAACTTTTGTTCTGAAAACCCTTTTCACCGCAGCTTTCATTCTCTTCTTTGAACTCCGGTGAACCTTTTCTTCCTCCGGCCGTCGTCATTGCGCGGTGCTCCCCTATCGCCGACGTTCTCCTTTCTCAAATCCACAGTTCTTCCCCTGGTTAGTTTTTCTCTTTCTTGAGATTCTTCGTTTACTTCTTTTTTCTCTGACTGTTCATCTTCTTTCTTCTTGACTCTGTTCATCTTCTTTTTACTTTTAGTTTGTTCATCTTCTTTCTTCTTTTTATGAAACTGCCTCGCATGTCTTTACCAAACACTAGCCTTTCTTCCCTAGAACTTTCTTCGCCCTCTACGGAGGAGGAAGTTGTCGCCCCCTCTATAATTGAAATTCACTCCTCGCCTTCTACCCATGATGATTCCGGTCCCGCCGGCTCTGTAGACTCAATTCTCTCCTCTAATTGAGATTTGTCTTCACCTGAATGGCGCTCTGACGTGCATTTAGTTGAAGATAAATGTCTGTTGCATTCTATCTGGGGCAGCGTTGGGAGCATTAATTCGCTTCGAATATCTGCTCAAGGGTTTACGAAGATAAATCCCGCCACCTCGAATAATGAAGATCATCTCTTGAATGTCCTCCCATGTGGCGAAGATGACTGTGTTCTGTTGCGTAAAGAACCAGCCGATGAATCGCCCGATTTCTTCTTTGTTTATGGCTATTTCTTCTTAGACTTGAACATCAAACTTCCTTTCTCGCCGTTTATATGTCACGTTCTTTCTTTTCTGAATGTGGCGCCCTGCCAACTCCAGCCCAACGCCTGGGGTTTTCTCCGCTGCTTTGAAATTCTTTGTGAACACTTGAGTTTCACTCCGACCTATCCTTTGTTCTTCCTGTTCTATAAATCAGTCACCACTAAACCTACTTCTGTGAAATGGGTTCCACTATTAGCCCGTAAGAACATGAGTCGGTTCACCGCCCTTAAAAGCCATTACAAAGTATGGCAGAAGAAATATTTTAAAGTTATGGAGTCGCCCGAAATAAAGAACCTGTTCCGAGATTCCGAAAATAACCCTCTCTTCCCTTTTTACTGGACAAAGAACCCTCGCCGTAAAATATCCGTTTCATACGACGCCTTGGATGAATCTGAACAAGGCGTCGCCGATTACCTCCGCACACTACCAGTAATTTCTGGTCACGACTTGATTGAGGCGTCGAAATTCGGCACTTTAAATCAATTTTTTAGTAAGTTTATAATCTTTGTACGTAACTTCTTTTTCTTTTTGTTCATGTATCTCGTCTAATTGGTGTTTTCCATACAGCTACAATGGGAAAAGGCAAGGTTGATGCGAACCCAATCAAGATGAAGGAATACCTTGCCCAGTCTGCTGCGGCGGCGAAGAAGAGGGCCGCCGAAACTGAGCAGAAGAAGAAGAATGAAGGTACTTCGGGTTCTGACAACGTCAGGGACCCTAAACGTCAAAAAACTTCAGGTGCTGCTGGTGGTAAGCCTCTCCACCAATCGACTCTTGATTCAAAAAGTCGTCCAGCTGAGAAAAAGAAGGGACATGACAATGTCCCGCCCCCTCAACAAGATTCAAGCACGCTGATCAACCGCCCATCAACTCCATTTGGCCAGGCTGGCCCTAGTTCAGCCATTGGTGGCGAAGCTCCTCCCCCCTTGCTGAACTTGTCGGATCCTCACTTCAATGGGCTGGAATTCATGACCCGTACTTTTGACAACCGGATTCACAAGGACCTTTCCGGTCAGGGTCCCCCCAACATTGCTTCCATGGCGATCCATCACGCGCTTTCTGCCGCCAGTACTGTGGCGGGAATGGCTCAGTGCGTGAAGGAGTTGATCTCAGCCAAGAACCGTTTTGAGAAGAAGGCAGCTGATTACAAGACAGCCTATGAGCGGGCTAAAACTGATGCTGAGACTGCCAACAACAAGCTGAAATCTGCTGAGGAGAAGTGTGCTAAGTTAACTGAAGACTTGGCTGCTTCGGACCTGCTTCTTCAAAAGACCAAGTCTCTTAAAGAAGCCATAAATGACAAGCACACTGCCGCTCAAGCCAAATATCAGAAGTTGGAAAAGAAATATGATCGCCTGAATGCTTCCATCCTAGGGCGTGCTTCTCTCCAATATGCTCAAGGCTTTCTGGCGGCCAAAGAGCAGATCAGTGTAGTTGAGCCGGGCTTTGATCTTTCCCGCATTGGGTGGCTGAAGGAGATCAAGGATGGTCAAGTAGTTGGTGATGATGACATTAGCCTCGACCTCCTTCCCCAATTCGATGATGAGAGTGAGCCTGAAGAAGATGGCGAGGATGGGAATGAGCAGCACAGGAATGAGGATCAAGGGAAGGAAGATCCTCAAGCTGGGACAAGCCAGGGCAACAACGCCAACAACGAGAACCTGTCTTGAATTTGTTTTTATTTTATGAAGTTGAAATTTTTCTTTGGGCATTGCCGTCTTTTATTTTCATTCCAAATCATGTATGGGCATCGCCCCCTTTTCTCTACTTTAAATGGATATCACCTTAAGTTCATTCGTTTTAGTTGTTTCCAACTTTCGTTGTTACATACCTTAGCCGATTTTTCGACGAGGCTTGGTTTCTAGTGGCCACTAGAATTGCCAAGGCTTTTAACTTTTGAAGGCGATACTTTCTTATTCCGAAAGGTTTACTCGCGGTATTGCATACCTTGATACGATTTGCATTGCATGAACTCGTAATAAAAATTCAAAAAATATATACGATTCTGTTGAAATGATCTTTTCATTAATTTTCTTTCGTATGGGAACAATTGTCCCTTCATTACAATTGTCGCCTCATTAAAAACCTTTCCAAAGAAAGGGAAAAAGAGTGCGACTTCATTTACATTTGTTGTTTCTACTAACTAAAATACTGCTTTAGATGAGAGGCGTTCCATGTTCGTGGAACCTTTTGACCGCTTAGTTGTTCCAACTTATAAGCTCCTCCTCCAACATCGCCAATAATCCTATAAGGCCCGCCCCAGTTGGGTGAAAGTTTGTTGTGTTTATCAGGTATTGTATTTTTTCGGAGCACTAAGTCTCCTACCCTCATTTTTCTTGGCACCACTTTTGTTGAGAACTTTCTTGCCACCTTCACTTTTCCCGCCTCATTTCTTATGTGGGCCTCTCGTTGTTCCTCGGGCAGCATGATTAGATTTGCTATTAAGTTTTCTCCGTTGTCATTTTCATTAAACCGAGCCACTCGCCAACTTTGGTTTTCAATTTCCACTGGGAGCATGGCGTCAGTTCCATAAGTTAGACGATACGGGGTTTCCTTTGTGCTTGACTGTTCCGTGGTGTTGTATGCCCAAAGAACGCCTGGTAGTTCCTCCGCCCAAAGCCCTTTTGCTTCATCCAGTTTCTTCTTTAAACCTTTCAGGATAACTTTGTTAGCCGATTCAGCCTGCCCATTGGTCTGTGGATGTTCTACAGAGGCGAATCGCATCTCGATTCCCATTTCTGTACAAAATTCTCGGGTAACACTACTTGTGAATTGTGTTCCGTTATCCATTACTAATGCCCTGGGGACCCCAAATCTACAAACAATCCTTCGCCACAAGAAGCTCCTGACCTTGGCGGCCGTGATAGTTGCCACTGCCTCAGCTTCTATCCACTTAGTAAAGTAATCAACCGCCACGATAATGTACTTCATTTGTGCCTTCGCCACGGGGAATGGTCCTAAGATATCAGTCCCCCACATGGCGAACGACCAAGGCGCCATCATGGTTGTTAATTCTTCTGGTGGAGCCTTGTGTAGGTAAGAAAAGACTTGACATTTTTCACATTTCTTAACATACTCCAAACAATCCCTCTTCATCGTTGGCCAATAGAATCCTGCTCTTATCACCTTAACTGCCAAGGATCGCCCGCCGATATGACTAGAACACACACCTTCGTGGACTTCCGCCATTATTCCGAGGGCGTCCTTGATATCGACACATTTGAGCATAGGAGACATGATTCCTCGCCGATACAACTCACCACCCACCAATGTGTAGTAACTGGCTTCCCTGCGTTTTGTTCTCGTGTTCAAATCATCCTCCTTTGGTGGGTTCTCTAAGAAGGTCTTAATCGATTCCATCCAAGATATCTCGCCCTCACTGACTGACTTTACAGCTTTCAACTTTATTTCTACCAAATCAATGCTCGGGCGAGGCAGGGTTTCTTGAATGACTGTCTGGTAGTTGCCCAATTTCCCTGTGCTTGCCAACTTCGCCAACACATCAGCCCTCTCATTTTGCCCCCTCGGGACATGTTCTATTTTGATTTCTTTGACCTCCATCATCAATCTGCGCACCACTTCCAAATATTTGGACAGTTGCGGATCCTTCACCTGGTACTCGCCTTTCACTTGTTTAACCACTAACTGCGAATCTCCTTTGATAAATAACTTCTGGACTCCCAACTCAATGGCCAACCTTAAGCCGGCAATCAGAGCCTCGTACTCAGATTGATTATTGCTCGCCTTGAACTCGAACTTGAGAGACTGTTCAATGATCATTTTATCTGGACTTTCGATTGTTATTCCCGCCCCACTTCCAGTGTTATTAGAGGATCCATCCACAGACAGGACCCATTCTCCTTGAGTCTTCTCTCCTTCAGTGGGTGTTAATTCTGCCACAAAGTCAATTAAACTCTGGACTGTGACTTGGCCCCTTGGCTCATATTGTATGTCATACTCTGATAGCTCAACTGACCAGCTAACCAATCGCCCTGATAAATCAGGCTTCTGAAGTACTTGCCTTAAGGGAACATCAGTTTTAACTTTGACTTGGAAACTTTGGAAGTAAGGTCTGAGGCGCCTTGCAGTTTTCAGAATCGCCAAAGCCGCCTTTTCAATTTTTTGGTACCGCAATTCTGCCCCCTGTAAAGTATGGCTCACGAAATATATAACTTTCTGCTTGTTTCCTTCTTCCTGGAGCAAAACCGTACTTACCGCCTTGTCAGTAACCGCCAAATAGAGCACTAATGGAACGCCTGGTGTTGGCTTGGAGAGTACCGGTAATGTGGCCAATGTTTCTTTCAATTTGGTAAAAGCTTGTTCGCATTCCTCTGTCCACTGAAACTTTGAATTCTTTTTTAAACATGTGAAGAACGGGGCCGCTTTGTCACCCGCCATTGGCAAGAAACGTGACAAGGCGGCCATTCGCCCTGTCAAACGCTGAACCTCCTTTACACTTGTTGGGCTTTTCATCTCCAAGATCGCCCTTCCCTTATCTGGGTTCACTTCTATTCCTCTTGATGTTAACATAAATCCTAAGAACTTTCCTCCCTGGATCCCAAAAGAACACTTCTCAGGATTCAACTTCATTTGATATGTTCTTAACTGATCAAACGCTTCTTTAAGGTCGCCACCATGATCACTAGCCCTGGCGGATTTTACAATCATGTCATCCACATACACCTCCATATTCCTGCCTACTTGCTTTGAAAAAATTTTGTCCATGAGCCGTTGGTACGTAGCTCCTGCATTCTTCAAACCAAAAGGCATTGTCTTGTAACAATAGTTCGCCTGATTGGTCATAAATGCTGTACTTTCCTCATCCGAGGGATGCATCATAATCTGATTATAGCCCGAATAAGCGTCCATGAGACTTAAAAGTTCATTCCCTGAAGCTCCATCCACAAGCTTATCAACATTGGGAAGTGGGTACGAATCTTTGGGACACACTTTGTTCAGGTTCGTGTAGTCCGTGCACATTCGCCATTTCCCATTGGCCTTCTTGACCATTACAACATTGGCGAGCCACGTTGGGTACTGTACCTCACGGATGAAGCGAGCCTTGATCAATTTTTCAGTCTCTAATTGTACAGCCTTATTCTTTTCTTCACTCATTCTTCGCCTTGGTTGGATGACCGGGGTCGCCCCTGGTCGTATGGCTAGTTTGTGAGTGATCACCTTGGGATCAATCCCTGGTACATCATTGATGGTCCATGCGAAGAGATCCAGATTATCACCCAGAAGGGTGATTAGTCTGTCCTCTTGTTCTGTTGTCAAACCACTGCCAATCTTTAGAAACTTGTCCTTGACTTGCACCTGCTTGGTCTCTTCCAGCGGTTGTGGGCGAAAATCATCAGCATCATCTCTTGGGTCCAAGCTAAATCCTTCTTGTGGGAAGATTTCTGTAATTCGATGGCTCTCCTTGGCGGCCTTCCGCCCATAGAGCGCCACGCTTCTCAAATAGCATTCCCTTGCTGCATTCTGGTCTACACGCAATATCCCGACCTTCCCGTTGCAGGCGGGATATTTAACAGTTAAATGAGCAGTTGAGATGACCGCGCAGACCTTGTTGAGGGTGTCTCGCCCCAAGAGTACGTTGTAATTGGCTCTACACGCCAATACTAAGTACTTTACTTGAAACTTCTTGACAAACTCTCCTTCTCCAAAGGCAGTCGGAATTTCGACGTATCCCCGCACACTGACGCGGTCCCCTGTGAATCCCACCAAAGTTCCCTTGTATGCTTTCAAATCTGATTCCTTTAGTCCCAGGCGATCAAAGGCGTCTCCATAGATGATATCCGCCGAAGATCCCTGGTCTAAGAATACTTTCTTTGTCACATAATTGTTAACCCTAATTGTTACCACGATTGGATCGTTGTCATGGGGAATTACATGCGCGAAATCCTGAGGGGTAAATATAATAGGGGAATGATTCACCCAACACTCGCCTTCGTTCGACTCCTGTACTGAGTGTACTGCCGCCACGTAGCGTTTTCTAGCCTTACTTGAAATTGAACCCCCGCCAAATCCTCCTGCAATAGATGAGCATTCCCCAACAGGATCGCCCAACTCTTCAACTATCTCTTTATCTTTGCCTTTGTCCCCTTGAGTGATTTTAGCTACCTCCGGCGCTGCTGTGTCTTTAACAAAGTTTGCCAAATGGCCGGCTTTAATCAAGCGATCAATTTCCCGCCTTAAATTCCAGCAATTATCTGTCGTATGCCCCAACGCCTTGTGGTACTCGCACCACCTATTGGTGTCCACGTTAGCTGGCGGCCGCCGTGGGGGTGGTGGGTACTGCACAACGTTGGTCTGTCCAACCGCCCTTAAAATGGTACTTAAGGGTGCATTCAACTTCGTAAGTGGAACTGGTGCGGGCGAAGCACCAGTCTGACCAGCTGTGGTAGCAGGTGGACCTTGTGGATTTCTGTGCCATGTATTTTGAAAGCCAGGTTTAGAGTTTTGGTATGGTCCCGGTCTTGGTACACGGGAGGTTTGCGCTATCCTGGTTTCCTTCCCCGCCTTGGATTTGTCCTGTGAAACACCGCCAGATTGAGACTGCTTGCGTCCTTCCTCTCTTTCTTGTTTCTTCTGATCATCTTGCTCGATTAATATGAACTCTTGAACACGAGCGTGAAGATCCATCATATCCTTCGCCGGTCGCCTTGTTAAGTCTCTATTCAAATCTCCCGCCCGAAGGCCATTTTTGAATGACGCCAAACAAACATCTGGATTTTCATCCTCCAACTGCACCGCCATCTTGCTGAAGCGTGCCATGTAGGTTTTTAATTTCTCGCCTGGTTGCTGATGTATGCTGATAAGATCAAACATTGTTGCTTTTGTGGTTTTATTGGCGGAAAATTGAGTCAGAAACTTAGTGGACAGATCAGTGAAATTATCAATGGAGAAGGGCGGTTGTCGAATGAACCACTGCATCGCCATGCCTTTGAACGTGGAAGACAATAATCGACATTTTACCGCATCCGTTGCCCCGCCGATTACCATTTTGGTATTGAAATATCTAAGGTGCTCCATAGGATCAGACTCGCCCGAAAAGGCGTCTAATGCCATGGTTTGCAGGTGCTTTGGAATGTCCACCCTAGTGATGGCTGGAACAAAAGGTTGGAATTCAACTACATCCTCCGCCTCCAGGCGTTGTTCTTGCTTAAAATCCTGCCGCTGAGTGAGATACTCAACTTGGGCTTGCAACTGCTCGTTTTGGGACTGCACCTTCTGTAAGGTATCTAACATTTGTTGCAAAGCCGCAGGCGTGATACCTGTCACTGCCTCTTGTGCTCTCCGTGGAGCAGTGGTTTTAAAATCTTCCAAGTCCACATATTCAGGCGGCGTTGAACGCCGCCGAACACCTGGATCTGATTTAGCGATCAGATCTGAAGGTCTTCCCGGAGCTGCATTCACCAATGACGCTGGCGACGGCGCCACTGAGTGGACCCCCTCCGAGGAAGCTTCCTGCTCCTGCTCGTCCAGTACGGGACGGTTGTTGTTTCGTCCGCCGCCGCGACCGCCATGTCGACCACCACCGCGCCGGCGATGATCGCGTCGACCCATGCCGCATGAACGAGTCTCCATGGCTCGTGATTCCTCCTTTTTGTCACCGGAAGAGCTGAGTCAGAGCCACAGACGGCGCCAATGTTCTGTACTAGGGCAAGCTTACGTAAGAGAAAGACAAAAAGTAAACCCTAGCAGAGCACTAAAATAGCAAAACTACCATTAAAGGAATATTCTCATTAATGCTGAAAAAGTTGGTTTCGTACAAGTGGATGACCTCCCCTTTTATAGAGGGGGTGGTCATGATATGGATCTTTCCTATATTTGGGCCTGACAATCAGGGCCCAAATCCCCGTATATATAAGACAAATCCAAAGGAATCTTCCAGCTGGCTTGTGGGTCCATCACCTGAGGGAGGGCTATGAAGCTCGTTATGTTGCCTTCCCCGCCATGGCTATCTTCAATGGTTTATTGTTCATTTCGGGCTGGACATAATCTTCTTTATGTCCCGCCCAGTCCAACATATTTAAATGAAACTTCACAAAATCACTGTATCACTTACTAAAATAGCTAAAAATCTAAATAAACACTGGGTTGCCTCCCATGAAGCGCTTGTTTAACGTCATTAGCTTGACGCAAACACTATCATGGTGACCACAAACAAGGGTTATAGTATAACCCCTTCCGCTTCTTTGGCTTTTTGACTTGGTTTTCATCAAGTGTTCTATCAAAACCTTTCCAAGCCATCCAAAAATCATTCTTTTTCTTTATTTTTTCAATCCACCCTAATTCACAATTTAAGCTATATACATTCTTTGAAGTATTCAATGAAATATTTTTATCAAACCTATCACCAAATACAGAATCTATATGTTCAACGAGATAAATCATACAATTGCATTGGTGATGCTGAAAATCATCAAAAACTTCAAAGCTTACCTTAACCTCTTCATGTTTTACCTTTGGAGAATTTAGGGGTGAGTTGTGAATTGGTGGATCATTTTCTTCATTTTTTTCTTTTACTTCTTCTTCCTCCTCACCTTCTTCCTCATTTTCTTTCTCAATTTCTTTTGCTTCCACAGCAACCTTACCATATTCAGCTATTTGATGTGCTAGCTGTCCCACTTGATTTTCTAGGTTCTTGATGGAAGCCTCGGTATTCTTTTGGTTAACTATTGAAATCTGCATGAATTGGACCAAGGTATCCTCAAGCCTAGCAATCTTATCATCTTCTGGGGAGTAATATGGTAGGTATGGTGGTGGTGGAACTTGTTCTTCCTGGAAATGACAATAACCCACATAGTGAGTATCAAAAATAATATCACACCACATTACCTGATCTCTTAAGGATGGTTGTTGCATCTTTGGAAGTGGGTGATTCAGAAGCTTCTTGTTGCTATTTTCTCTTTAGCTAGTCAATTGAATGTACAAGAAAACACAAGCTAACACAAGATATTAGTAACAACAAGGAAAATTTTACTGAAATCAAAACTATATTCACAATTGCTCAAAGTAACAAAACTAAAGCAATGCTTTTGTATTGACGCAATTCCCCGGCAACGGCGCCATTTTGTTGAAAGGTTTTTACGACAACTACTTTCAAATCCCTTTCAAGATTCAATTGTAGTATAGTAAAGGGTTTTTATCGTCCTCAGGGAATTGGAATACAATGTCGTTCTCTAGTTAAATCACTTAAGCAAAGAGTCAAGAAATGTTTAGTTGATTGTTTTGTGTTGCGTTGCAAAATTAAAAGAAAGCAATAGTAAATGATTTGTAAACAAGCGGAGAAAACGGTTGGAATTGGAGTTCATCAATTAACTCTTCAGTATTCTTATGATTCCATAAACAAACCATGTCCTATGTTCGATTCCATCACACCACATCTTATCTTTTTCATAGTTCCCTCATGAAAGAGATCAACAACTTACTAACTAATCATCAATTCCTTGAATAATTAAGCAAGCAAGTAGCATTAAACTTAGGTGTTATATGACTATTGAGCTAACCCTATTCCTAGGCCTTAGATTCAATAGATGATCTCATCTATTTCAGATTCAATGAAGTAGTTTCCACCAATTTATCAAATCTAACATCAAGTTCTAGTTGATCACTCTAAAACTAGCATTAAGATCAAGATAGATCATTGAAATCATCACATAGAAACATGAATTTATACATGGAAATCAAAGTCAATACATTCAAGTTAAAAGACTACATCCAATTCCAACACAAAGGGTTTAGCAATCCATTTCCATGGATGCTTTAAGGCTTACAAAGAGAAACAAGAAGATGATGACGATCCGTGATGTCCGCCGAGCGTTCCCACGTCGATGGATGATCAAAGAGGTTCAAACTATCTTCTTCACCTTTGTTCTACGAGTTCTGTAGTCTTTTTCCCTAATTTTTTCCGCTGTCCCTGTAAAATACGATGGTGGGTTCTTTTTATAACAGCTTTGTTCGCTCAAGCGGTCCAAAGTTCGCTCAAGCGAACTCTTTCTTTAACGTGAAGGAAGAACTGGGAACCGCCTTTCAACCGCTCAAGCGACCAAATATTCGCTTGAGCCAACTTCAGAGCCAAACACTTAAAACCTTCTGTTGCTAGATGGCTTGAGCAAACTTCTGAGCCAAGCATTCAATACCTTCTGTTGCAAGATGGCTTGAGCAAACTTCTGAGCCAAGCACTATTCTTTGATGCTTTCTTATGATTCAAGGCTCTTTGAAGCAAATCTTCATTCCCAACATTCATTCCTACATCAAAATTTGATAATTAACACTTAAATTCTACAAGGACCTCTAGTAAACCATATCATCACAATTGAGGGTAAATTTGATAGTTATTTCACATTTCTAACCCTAATAAGTGCCCAAGAATGATATGAAAATTAAGTAGATTTGACACTTATCAGAACTGCAAGACCAAAGAAAGTCTATGCTTCAATTGCAACCAACCGGGACATTTCTCCCAAGATTGCAAGGCACTCAGGGGCGAATCATCAGGGAATGTTGGGAAAGGAAAACAACTTGCTCCAGAGGAAAGGATTCATGCCAAGGAGGGCAAGAGCTGAGGAGTTGAACGAGGAAGAACGTGGGAACGATGTAGGACCTTATTCGAGGTTGCTCGTGATTTAACTATAGAAGTTACACGAGGTTGGGAATAGCACACTAAGTCTAGAAAGTAGTCTTCCACCGATGCGTTTATGAGGAAGCTAGTAGTTGAAGAACGAATCTTAGGGAGATTCCGTATGGGTAGTATACGTGTTATGTTGAGGGTGTGTAGTTCCGTAGCGGGATCCTTAAAGGATTTAGTATCAGGATATTTGTGACTACTGGAGGATAGGAACTCATTGACTGTTCAAGTGGGTTTTTCTAAATTTCCACCTTCGATGTATTAGGCCTGATCAACCTAATATTGAGGGGGTGATATTCGGAATCACAGCTGGTTATGGACTTTGATAGAAGGATGTGTAAGATGAATTTGAATTGATTGAGGATTGGTCGGATTTGGGAGGAAAGTTCGTGTTAAGCACTTGATTGTGAAAGATTAAGATTTAAATCTTTGGAATTCGATGAGTGTCGTATAGACATTGATTGGTTAGTTCGTGTGATTACTCCAAGTAGAGGTAGACTAAGTCAAGAGGTTTAATGCCGGAAAAGTATTAAGTAGTTTCTCGGAAGTTATGAAGTCATAGGTTATGTGATTACTGAGTGGAATTGTTAGAGACTAAATAAGTTGAATGTAATCAGGTTTTAGATGATAGCTTGATGGTAGCAAGATTGAGAAGAATTAACTCTGAACTAGATTGTTATAGTCGAGTTCGAGGAATAAGTTTTGCTAAGCGTTGGATTAATATGTGGAGACATTATAGTCTTAAAAGATGAATTTTCGCTTGAAAAATGTTGAATTAATGATTAAGTTGGAGAAAGAAGGTTTTAGCATAAGTTGAATACTTGAGGTTGTTGATATGGATTCCAAAGAAATATGCTAAGATTACTAAGTGAGATTTACTAAGTTGGATTGAAATCTTAGGGTTAAGATTGAATCTTGAGAGTCGAGAATCGCGTACGAATAGGAGATCTTATGGTTGTAGGTGTGACAATAGGAGTTGAATCTTAGAAGATTGAAGACCTGAAGGTGAGCTTCGGGTTAAGACCATTGAGGTATAATATAAGAGAGATCTTGAAGTAAAGGAATTCTGGGTTGTGTGGAGTGTTAAGGTTGGTGATCGATTGATGTTGATTATGAGGTTGCGGACATAATGACCATGTGACAAGATTTGAATGATGTTAGCATAATAAGTTGTGAATGTGAAAGCATGACGCCACTGGTCAGGTCGTTTGGGTAAGTGAAGGAGTTATAGTTTTTAAGAAACGGATATTCATTTAAGAAGTATTGAAGGATTAAAGGTCACTAGAGGACCAAACTTGGTGAAGGTTTAGGTTTTAAATCTATGAATGTCTGTCTAAGGTGTGTAAGACTCGAAGGTTGTCAGAATTTGATTGAGAGATTAAGAAGTTGATTGACGAGATGGTGATTGAGTCACAAAAAGGAAGGTGTTAGTATTAAGATGAATACCTGAGGTTGTTATATTTTGACGAGTTTCGTAGAGTATAAGAGTCAATGGGACTTTGTTATGGATTTTGATGATGCATATTACGGGTAACAAGTGAATTTTACTAAAGTTGAATGAGAATCCTAGGGCTAAGGTTGACCTAGTGAGCTGAGATTCATGTACACATAAGAGATTTAGTGGTGTTAGCGGCTACGATAACAGTTAAATCTCAGAATGTTGAAGGATCGGATGATAAAATGGCTAGTTAAGTCCCTTGAGGTATAGTTATGATTTAATCTTCTAGAGGATAAGTCTCGATTTGTGCGAAGTGTTAGGGATTTCAGTAAGTGTAAATAGGTTTGAGTGAGGGAAGTTTTGAGGAAGAAGACGATAATAATGGATTGTTAGGTATTAAGAGGAGGATTATCTTATAAGTTGTTGATAAATTGATGTTGAAGGGGATAAGATTAGTGAAGGACAAGAAATAAGGACATAAGTCGAGCTTTAATTCGAATAGTGACTAAGTAGAAGTGTGATTTCTTGGTGTGTGTAAAGATAGTTACGAAGTTAGAGGTGTTTTAATGGACTAGCGGTTTCCAAGGGGGAGGATTCGTCTAGGAGTTATCGAACGAACAAGTGGAGTTTTGGACTGTAGATGAAGATCACGAGGACAAGTTGAGTATCTACTTTGAGATGACAGAGAGGCACCGAGTTTAAGAAGGATTTCGGATGACCGACAGTAAAAAAAAAAACAAGTGGCTAAGATTGAGCGACTGCACGGAGTGCCAACCGGTATCATTTCAAGCAGAGATCCAACGCAAGTGATCAAGCCAGACGACATGAAGTTGAATGATGGTTTGTCTTTTGAGACACCGACAGTTAGCAGTGGGGATAGAAGAGTGAAACAGTTAAGGGGAAAACAGCTTGCTTAAGTAAAGGTTATGAGGAACAATGACACGGGCAATGCTACATGGGAATTGGATGACCAGATCAAGGAACTGTATTCCGGAATTTTCTCAGAACTCTGAGTTTCGAGGACGAAACTTTCTTTTTGGAGGGGAGTATTGTAAGACCCGGATTTTCGGAACAAGTTAATTTCCGACTCACGCGTGGAATCAGTGTAAGTGTGACAGGAGTTTGATATTTGAGAAAGATTAATGAAGAAGAAAGTTCAGGAATTGCTTGAGGAATGTGGCGTTGTTTCTTTCGGAGCTAGTGCGAGTCGTCTGCACACCTGCCTTATGGCGAGCATGTCCAGAATAGGCTAATTTCGCTTTTAAAGCAATGTTTAGGCGATATTTCGAATTCTTGGAAAATTTAAAGATTCTCTTTATTTTTCCTTCGACCAGCATTTCATTTCGGAACTCTGGACTGTACGCACGATAGTATTTACTTTTCGGATGTCCGCCGACGCTAATTTCTTTGCTTCGAAACCTTAGTTTTGAGCGAAGGATGAAGACTTTTTCTATTCGGGACTTCTAACGAAGATTCCGTCTGCGATGTCAGACTTGTTTCGACATTTCCAATCTTTCTTCTGTTGGAAGTTTTGTCGTCTGAGCATCACAGCAAAAAGTAGTTTTTCGGGACAGACTAACTTACACCGCTTTTGGCGTTTTGGATATCGTTTTTCCTAAATCTTAGATATTTGTTTTGAGTTCTGGAATTCTGACGCCAGAATCTCTTTTAGAATTCCACGGTGATCGTGCTGCAAAAATCGGAATCGCGAAATTTTCATTTTCCCGCGATTTCGCCTGCCTATAAATAGCTCAAAAAGCAAAAATTCCTTCATTTTCTTCCTATTGTGGCTGAATTTCGTGGAGAGCAAGGGGGGAGGAGATTTTCGCGAAAACTTGACCAATCTTCGCGCAGTTCGTCCCTACTTCTAGGTATCGAGGTAACTAACACGATTCCTACCTCTGATTGTTGTTTCTGTTGCGTTTCTAAAGTCGTTTCTGTGCTCACAGTTTTGAGCTTTTTCTAAAATGGTTCGATTTCTTCGATTTCTTGGTTGGGTTATGTTCCTTACGTTCCCCTGAGTCTAAAACCTCTGTCAGTAAACGCTGATTGTGATCCAGTTGTCCAGGATCTGAAAAACTGTTTCAAAACCCTTTTTGTCTCACATTTCGAAACTTTATTGTCGAAAAGACTTAATCTGACTTCGTGCCTTTAGGATTTGTTGTCACGGATGTCATGAGGATCATTGCTGTCAAATTTGTTTTCAGAACTGATAACTTTGAAGTTTTGAGCCTTTATTTTGGACCAAAATGCCCCTGGATAGTTGTATTTCGGCCCGATTGTCCGAAAATTGTTCTGACAGTTTCTTTGCCTTAGTTTTACCCTAAAACTACCTTGTGAATTGATTTGATCGAAGAAAAAGAGCCGAAGACCTTTTCTCCTTATGGCCGTGGGCTATTTCCTAAGGGGGGGGGGGGAGTTTTTCGTTTTCGAAAACTTGTCATTTCGTACCCGATTGTCGTATTCTGAAGCTTTAATGCTTTGTCTATCGTTTATGTATTGTTTTGCGATCGAACTAATCGATTTTGTTTGGTTTCTGCTTTGTTTTCCTCCGAGGTTCAGTTGAAGGAACTTTGGAATACTCAGAGCAATTGTTTGAGGAGAACTTTGTTTGCGAAGCTGGAACAGCTCGAGGTTAGGGCAACTTGCTATATTTAGCTATGATTGCATGATAGGCGTCGATAAATTCGACTTATGCTTTATCTGATGTTGTTTATGATGATGATTTATTGTTATGATTGTTTTCATAACTTATGATATTGATGATGTGTTGAATTGAGCGTTTTGACGCAACTTCGGAGTGGAGGTTCATTGACCTGGTGATCTTTGACATTTCGGGTTGGATGAACAACCCTAGGCAAGTCCGAATGTGGGGTTTGAGACTTAGCCATTTGTTGGGATTCGTTGGAATTCCTAGACTTTCCCCGGGAAATGTATTTTGGGTGGTTGATTTTTGGAAACTTAGAATGATAGAGCTTTCGAAAAATAAAGACTTGGGAAACTTAGACTTTGAGAAATAAACTCATAATTTGACTAATTTGAATTGAAATCATTTTTATTAACGTTTAAGCATAGGAGAACTGAAGGGGAAAAATATTTACGAAAGGCGGGGAAAAGTCGACCTTTGTTGTGGGTTTGGAGAGTTATCGGAATTGGGAAAGCCACTAAGGTGAGCTATGGTGATGATTGAAAGTCACCGAGTACGTTAGTACTCTTGGGGAGTGTTGTGGAGCCGTGTTGTATTGACCGACACCTAGTACTCTTGTTGTTTGGGCTGTGTTGTATTGACCGACACTAGACCCTCGTGTAATCTTGTTGGTGGAGTTGTGTTGTATTGACCGACACTAACTCTTGGGTTGTTTTGAGTTTGGGTCGGAGCAGTTTTTGACCATCGAGATTTGATGAGTCAGATGACTCAAGAAGTCATCAAGGGTGATCGCACTCCTTTCATAAATAATTGTCTTTTGTCGCCGAATCGACATATACCTTCGGGTACAGTATATCTATATACCTTCGGGTACAGTATATACCTTCGGGTACAGTATATCTATATACCTTCGGGTACAGTATATACCTTCGGGTATAGTATATCTATATACCTTCGGGTACAGTATATACCTTCGGGTACAGCATGCCTTCGGGTAACTCGGGCATTCGTTGGAGGGAAAAGTCGACCCGCAGGGTTAGGACTGATCCGACTATGTCAAGGTTGTTAGTGACACCCGAGGGTTATGGTCGGCACAATGCTAGTGCTAGGACCGACTCGATCGTGCCCAGCCTATTTCTTCCGGAACCTTCTTAATTGACGTTGCATTGACATATCATGCACTCTAACTATATCTGTTGAGATATTGATGAATTGATGTTGATAAACATCGTTATGTGTTTTGATGATTGAATTGTATTAGGGAGTTGATACAATACATAACTTATATGTATATATACAACATATATATATACCCCCTTTATCGCATGTTGATTGTATATCTATTGTATTCTGTAAGTTGACCCTAGCACCTTGGCTTTGTTTGTATGTTTGTGTTTGGGCGGTCGGCCTGCTGCCAGGCGTCTGTCAGCCGGTTCGTGATGATTCGTTGTGCGGGAAAGACCCGGAGCGAAATGTCTATTACTGAAGCTTTCGACGAGGACCCGGACTTCATGGCTGATCGAGGGAGAGTCGATAATAGTAGTGTGGGATATGGGTGGTTAGAGTCTTTTGAGTTGGTTGTCACTGTCATAGCTCTGATTCGTCTTACTTTTGGGACCGGGTAGGTTCCCGATATATGGCTTTTTGTGTGGTTCTCTTGCTGAGGATCACAGAGAGTCTGTCGGACTATAGGGGTCTTGGGTTGAGGCCATTTTGAGGCCGACTTTCTCTTGGATAGTGGTATATTTGATGCTTTTGCGTACAGTTCTGGTTTGTATATATTCGCCTACGGGCACGCTACCTTGGAGTCACTGCGTGTGCGCGTGACGGGATAGTGCAGCAGAGGCTGTACCTTTGTATATGTTGTTTATCGGTTAGTTTAGTTGTTGGGCTTTGTCTTTATTTCTTTATTGCTTTTATTAAAAGGAAACAATCAAAAAAAAAAATACCTGTTTTCCGCGTAAAGTTTATTTTTGGTTATTAAAGTGACACCTGGAAATCGGGGTGTTACAGTGGGTTTTCCCTTCTTTTGTTTGCTGTGTTTGTTCTTATGTAACCATAACTTGTTATTTCAGATTTCTTTCTTAAATATATCAATTCTTATCTTGTGAAAAAAATCTCAATTTTGAATGAGTTGTGTGAGTAAAAGAGATAACCAGGTGTGAGTAAAAGAGGAGATGGTGAACATGGGGATACTATTGTCCAAGGAAGAAATAAATTAAGGGTATTCATGTCCTTACAATTAAAATTTTCAAGTGTACCACGGGGTGTCAATAAGCTCACTGTCCCACCAAAGACATCATCTTGAAATCGACGCTCATCTTAATGGTCCAGAACTCTAGACAATTAAGTGGCCTTGTAGGCTAAGATCCTTCGGTTCACTTGAAAGAGTTTCTCAAGATCATGGACAACGTGTATTACAACAATGTGCCTATTAAGATTATTCACCTTAGGTGATTCACATTTTTGTGTGTGGATAAGGCGGTAGATTGGTTGACCATCTTGCATGAAGGATGCATCACTACATGGGAGCAGTGTACTAAGAGAATTTTGACAAAGTACTTTTCCCCTTCCAAGTCATGTAAACTTTAGAAAGATATATTGATCTTTACGAGGCTTGAGAGCTATTTTAGGAGACTCTTAAAATGTATCCTCACCCCGGTTATAATGAAGGAAAACTAGTACAAATGTTTTATGGAGGCCTATCCCACCACTAGTTGCTTGGAAACTTAAAAGAGTCCCTATGTTCTATAAGGACTTGTTTTCATCCCTATGTTCAGGGAAAACCCAACTTTAGTTTTCGCATGAGTCTATATCTTAAATGACAGATGAAGTTGATGTGACATGTCCACAATAATTGTCTTAAAAACCTAACCTATAAAATCAAATAATCTTCACCCTCATGCCTCATCACCCAACCTTCAATTACTATCTCTAGATTCTAGGCATTTCCCAAGAAAGATGGCACTGTAACAAAGTATCTTGAGTATGAGACACTAGTATTGGAGATGCTATGAGGTCTTCGGTTTAGACGAGGACTAAAATTACTTTTTCTTTCTTTCTAATTGTATGGATGAAATTTTTTTTTGGGGAAACTGATTAAAATCAAAACTGAAAACTTATTGAAGCATTTGATTTATTTAAGTTTATTCTGTCCCTGTCTCTTGTCTAATGTCTATGTCTATCACGTGAGCTAGTAGTTTTTGAATTCTGGAGAGAGAGAGAAGGGACACGCAATTCTAGAGTGAGACCCCATTGCATTGCAGAGAAGATAGAGCCAAAACCAACCAGGTTGGTTCCCTCAAAAGCCTTCTTCTTTTCACTCTCTCTGTCCAATAACTCTCTCTCTCTCTCTCGTTGTGGTAGCATAGCATAGCATCAGGGAACAGAGAAAAAGCAGAGTGCTCTGTTTCTACAGTTGCAGAGTGTGTGTGTATGTTTCCCTGCTCTTGAGAAAGAAAGACAAGTCAAATATCTATATCTATAGTGATAACTATACGAACTACAACTTACAATACCGTGTGAGAAGAGAAATGCAGCAGCACCTGATGCAGATGCAGCCCATGATGGCATCCTACTACACCAACAACAACGTCACCTCTGATCACATTCAACAGGTTTTCCAGCTTTCTCTTCTTCTTCAAGTCAAAATGCCTCTCTTTTGCTTCTGTTTCCGTATTCACCTACCCTGTAGTACTGCTTGTGTTTCATCATTCATGTTCTGTTTCTCTTGTTCTTTGTCACTTTCTGCTATATAAGTCTGAGGAGCATTATGCTATGCGAGCTTGGTTCTTGTTGTGACATGTGTTTTCCTTTCTCAATATGCTAGTTTCCTGAGATGAAAATGAACTACCACTGTCTCTGTCAAATTTAGAAACAGTACTTGTACCTAATCTCATTCTTTAGACTGGTTAAGTACGTGTTTGACTGTTTTGTTTTTCAGTAAAAATCCATTTTTTTTTGTTCTAGCATGCTCTAAAATTTTACTATTTGTCTATTTGATTTTATTTAACCATGTTTGTCCTCTTTTCAAGCAGTACCTGGATGAGAACAAGTCCTTAATTCTGAAGATTGTTGAAAGCCAGAACTCTGGGAAGCTGAGCGAGTGTGCTGAGTAAGAACTGGTCTAAACTGCAATATCACTTGAAAATTGTTTCTCATTTCTTAATAACAAGCATGTCTCCATCTGGTTCCTAGTTGGAAATTACCCATAGATACTTGTTTCACACCATAACACTAATTTGAAAGAAGTTTTAAACTACCTAGTTCCTTAAGTATGTGGCAGTTTACATGCCATTACAGTATTTATTGTAATAAATGCCTTTTACATGCCATTACGGTATTTATTGTAATAAATGCCTTATGTGTATGAAATCTTTGCTCTAAAAATTGATACTGATAGCCCTACATAATTATGAGCAGAAGTTGCAACCAATGATGCCTTGATGCAAAAATGTTCTTACCTTTTGTTAAAGTATCTTAGTCAAATCTCATACTTTAGGACAGCCCCCTTTTTGTCAACTGCATCATTCAAGCTTTATCAATGCAGTTAGAAAGCCACAAAGCATAATCTTGGGGCGCGATTGGGTAAATAACTTAATTAAGTGCTTATGGACTATAAACACTTATCACATAAGTGCTTATTTATAAGCTAATTTCAGAAACTAATTAAAATAAGCTGAAGATGTTGTATATGTAAAGCATAAACTTTTATTCATAAGCTAATTTGAATAACTTATGAAAATTAGTTCAAAACAATAGAGGTAGACCATAAGCTAGTCACATAAGTTTCTTTAAGCACTGACTTAAGGGTTTTTGCAATAAGTTAATCTGAATTAAGCTTTTTCAGATGCGCCTCTTAAATATATTGATGTTCATTTTTGTTTGGTTGTTGAGGAATTGGTTACTTCTAGAATCAAATTTGTCCTTGCTTTCCTTGAAATAGAAAACTAGAACTACTTTTGGATTATATCCTATAAATCTTGCCATCTGATTCTTGTTCTTTTCTCATCACATTGTTTCTATCTACACAATCATAATCCTGTTGCCATTATTTCAGGAATCAATCAAGGCTCCAGAGAAATCTCATGTACCTGGCTGCAATAGCTGATTCTCAACCCCAACCACCCACCATGCCTGGTCAGGTATAAGCCTATTAATGTTGATTGGTAAAAGTTAGCTCTTAAAAAGTGATTAACTACATAACATTATTGGTTACTTTTTGAATTGTGCAAAATGGAAGTTTCATCATTGGTCTTACAATACAATCTTTGGAAAATATTGCAGTATCCTCCAAGTGGAATTGTGCAGCAGCAAGGTGCACACTACATGCAGCAGGCTCAACAACAGGCTCAGCAGATGACACAACAGCAACAACTCATGGCGGCACGCTCTTCCCTTTTGTACACTCAGCAGCAGCCTTACTCCACACTTCAACAGCAGCAAGCCTTGCAGCACAGCCAGCTCGGTATGAGTTCCGGTGGAAGTTCCGGCCTTCACATGTTCCAAAGTGAAGCTACCAGTGTTGGAGGCAATGCCGGGTTTCCCGACTTCGCACGCAAGCATGATATTGGAAGCTCAGCTGACGGCCGCGGGGGAGGTAGCTCCTGTGAAGGGGGTGAAACCCTCTACTTGAGATCTTCTGATAATTGAAATTAACCAGCGCCAATGCTAATGTTCCTGGTCTTCCTTTTTGGCATTTTAGTTGATTAGGACTTAATTAGGAGAATTAGGGAATGGGAGAAAGGAAAAAACTTGGTGGTTAGTTATCATGCTTGTTTATCTTATGCTAGAAGGTTAACAATTAGATGATTGCCTTAGCATTTCTGCAGTAGTACTAGTAAGTACCATGGTGCATGCATGTTCTGTTTTGTTTTGTGAAATTTTGGTCATGAAGTGAGGTTGTTCCATGTGGAAGTTTAAAGTTCTATCTTCTTCATTTCTGTTCTGTGAGTAACTGTTAAGGTAGGACATCGTATTTTGGAACTTGAGGAAGCATGGTTACTACTGGTTAGAGAAGGTTTATATGGTGACAGATTGAAATGAGACACCGTTTCTACTTTGTGGTGTTGGTGCTACTTCTTCAAACGCCATGTAAACCATTACTGGTTCATGATTATTCGTTTAACCTGGATAATTTTTAGCTTTTCAAGTTTTCAAAATCCATTAGAAAAGTTTAAAACTAAGACTAAATCCGGTTAATGACGATATAGATATAGAAAGAAAAATCATTTTGAAAAAAAAATTCTATGAAAAACCACGGAAATGGAAAAATCACATATACCATATAATTCCAGGAAAAAACATGAAAGCAAAAAAAAAAAATTGTACTAGTTGTATTACACGGACCAAATGGCCACTCGGCTCATAGTTGTCCTAGTTGGCCCATAATGCCCTGAATAAGTGAAAGTCGTGCTAATCGGCTAGAATGAGCAAATGACCAAGCGAACACTCTTCAAAAATTAACCGACATAACAAATGACTGAGTTATTGGAAGTTAGAAACACGACAACGACTGAGTTATTGGAAGTTAGAAACACGACAACCTATTAAAGGTTGAGTACTTTTACTACTACACTAGAAATAATACCCGTGCGTTGCACGGGTTTATTTACACTACTTTTTTAATATTGTATAAAAATTATTATAGTGTAATTAAATTACTAAATATAAAAATTAATTTTGATTATAAATATAATAAAAAACCGTGTTGAGACATCAAAATAATAGTTTTGGTGTATTAAATTGCTCGTACAAAATATCTATTTCCGCAAATAAATAATATCACTCAAATTTAGTAATTGATATTGAATAATTAGCATTGAATTAATTTTAGAAACTTTGGTTGTAACATTTTCTATTGTTTTGGGTTCTCTATTTTGGGTTTATTATTGTGGTTTCAATTGCAGAGAAACTTATTTATCATATATCCGGTTGTAAACATTGATACTCAATTAGAGAGAATATTATCCCCGTATGTTATTCTGTTTTTTAATCAGAACTTATCCTTAAAAATAATAATTTATTTATTTAATCATTTGAAAAATCATTTAAGTGAATTTGAAATATTTTAAATCAAGTAACAAGGTTTTAATATAAGTTATAATAACATTTTTTTTATACTTTTTTTTTATCAAAAATGAAATAATTTTAACTTTAAAAATTATAACTATAATGAGTCATAATTTTAATATTTTAGAATATTATTTAGTAAACTTAAATTTATTCAACTTTTGTTATAATTATGTTTCTCTATTATTCTTCCTCAAGTTTTTTTTTTGAGTAAATTCCTCAAGTTATTTTTACATCTATATAATAGATAAAAATCATATTTAAAGAATATTTTTCAAATAATACATACATTCGGTATAGTAATAATAAAGACCATATAGAGACATTTTTTAATTTTCAAATATTTTTTAACATTATTTATTAATAAAGAAATAGTAATAAGTTTAATTTGTTATTTTTGAACAATTTCTCAACTTATGATTAATAACGAAAATTAAAATAATTTTAATTTTAATTTACAATTATTATTAACAATTAGTAAAGAATATAAGAAAATTATTATTAAAAATATATTACTGTCATTAATGTAAAGGTGGTCAATTTCAATTATTATTATTTTTAAAAAAATTCACCTCAAGTTGTAATAAATTATTAAAATTTGAATAATTTAATTTTCAATAAGAGAACTTGAAAATTTTTAAATTTTAATATTTAATTTTAAAAAATTTTAAATATGGGAAATTGAAATGCTTAACAATTAATAATTAATATAATGAATAATAAAGTGGATGTAGTTTTTATTTTATTTTTCAATTTTTTAATTTAGTGTATTTAATACAAAAGAAATTTATTATTTATTTATGTATTTAATTTTATTGTTCAAATTTACTTTGCATAAGTATATAGAAGATTTTAGTAGGTAGGTGAATATATTATTAACTTAAGAAATTTTATTTAATTTTTTATTTTATTATTAAAGGTATTAATATAAAAAGAAATGCTTTATTATTTAATGCATTTAATGTAAAGGAGTGCAAAAACTCAAGTCTCCTTTACATATGTATATAGATGGTTCAATAACTATAAATACTTTTTTTTTTTGAACTTAACTATAAATACATTTTGATCATTCAATTATTTGAGTATTATGCATTATTGCACATACATATTTTTTCATACTTAAAAAAATTCTCTTTGAGTGCCTTCACTTACTTTAGCTTTGGAGTGTCATTTGTATGTATCTCTGCCGCAGTGGATACACACTACTCCACAATGCTCTCGGTCTCTTTCACCACCACACATTGCGTGACATTGGCATGAAGTACATCTCTTGTACTTTCTAGAAGAGTATCATTGAAGCACTTTCATGTCAATGAAAATGCTTATGCTAACACAATCTTTAACACTAATCTCTTGGTAAGATGCAATGGTTAGGTAAAACTCCAGTTAATATAATGATTCACTATAATGATCAATGCTATGTTTGCATTAAAGTTACATTTAGCAAAATGCTAAGTTGCTAACGAAGGGTGAATGTGTGTTTCGCTTCGAAAAATGATATCTCACATTTCAAGATGAAATGAAAGTACTTTTAAGCTAAACCAAACATATTCCGAGACTATGTTTAGATATTTGTCCATAATGATAATACTACAATCAAACATTTTCATTTTGTTCAAAATTAAAAATTCATAAAACTCTTGTTATACATGTGGAAAAATAAATATTCACATTGTAGTTAAAAAATATCGAAAGACACATGCTACAAAAATGTAAGAAAATTGATGTTAAATGTAATGTTAATTAATATTAGCACAAGGGAATTTACATTTTTAAAATAAAACCATGATAATTCATTAGGTAACCATATTGTAGAGAGAGAGATGAATGGTAGCCACGAGTTGGCGCGAAAACACAGGGAAGAAGAAGAAGAAGGTGCCGAAGTTGAAGCTGAGAGTGAAGAATGTCACTTCATGAAGCCACTGGATTTCCATCTTCATCCACATTCACTTCTTTCTTCCTCTCTTCCCTTCTCTCTCTCTCTTTTCAATCTCAATTTCTCCCCCAAAAAAGAAAAATGGCGTTTCCCTTTCCAATTCACGGTTTATCACATTCTTAATGCGTTTCATACACACCTAACTGATTTCATTGCCTTTATGATCGCACTCCACTCCTCTCAAACCTTCAATTTCAGACCTCACTAATGGTACGTTCGCTAATTTCTTTTCTGCATTTTGGTTTCGCCTATTTTCAATTATGTGAACAATCAACAGTGTAATGTAATGGAACTATGAATTATCTGCTCAAGAAGAAGGTGTTAGGGGATCGACCTGTTTACGAGTAATTAGAATTTGAAATCTAGTGGTTTTTCTTTGAAATGCAGCAGCTGTTTAATTAATATAGTGATCATCCATATTTCATCATGAATGCACCTCATTTGAGTGTTTAGAATTTCTCAAGAGTAGGGGGAGAGCGGTTGGAACGCGCTGGTAAAATCTAAAAGAAGATTATAACTTCTGGAGATGTTGCATTGAGATCAAAATGTGTAACACAGGTAGCAGTGCCAGAGGGTTTGGAGAATAAAAATAAGTATGATATCTTTTCATATAGCTGCTGCTAACTTGTGATTAAACCAACTTTTCGGATGTGCGGTATCTAGTTAGTTTTGGGGCTACTAGTCATAAGAATTCTGATAAAAGGTTCTGATATATCATATTTGGAAGTTAGAATAGCTGGTCCTGTCTAACTATGAGGAGATACAAGATGAATTTTATTTTAATTGGTAGTTAGTATCACAGGTACTGTATAACTATAAGGAAGAAGATACAAAGCAGAATCTAGTTGGAATTTATAGATCTTTAATGAGTCATGACACCAATCGTGCAACAAGCATGAGCTTTTTGATAGCTTTTCTTGCTGACAAGATAGTATAAAAATACGCATTTTGAACCTTAATTAGATCTTTACATAAATTGTACTAAAAAATGATGACTCCATATCTCCATCTGCAGGGAACTCCAGTGAATATTAATGTGGGTTCGCATGTCTGGGCCGAAGACCCTGAGGTATGTTGGATCGATGGACAGGTGTCAAAAATCAATGGAAATGATGCTGAAATTGAAACTACCGATGGAAAAAAGGTTTGTAGACTGCCAGTAACTTGGTTTCTTATGTTATAGTATTTGGGTTTTGTTTTTCCACTTTTGTACCCAATTTATTTTGAGAAGCTGCCAATTTCGGTCATTCATAGGCTACACCCTATCCACACTTGCATTCTGGAATCAATCCATATTGTATTGGATAGCTAAACATTTGACATAGGCTTATTGTATGATGACAGTTACTACAAAAGGAAGATAAAATAATTTTGAGGGGAATGATTTACCTCTCTTTTATGAGTGACGAATTGCATAATTATTTGCCCCCCTTGAAAATAATGTTTTTTTGCGATGTAAATTTGTTCTAAACTAAACTTAATTTGGGTTCCCTCAAGGACAGTAATTATAGTATTGTGTCCCTCTTTTATTCTAGCTCCACCCGTGGTCTCCTTTATCATCGCCCTAGGTTTATACTTAGCAAATGCCTCCATGGTGATCAGCTAAAAAACCACAAGCAATGCAAGTCATCAGTATCTGAGCTTAAAGTTGATCACAGAAAGAGTAAAGAAGGGTAAAAAGTAGCAAAGGAATAGATCCATAAAGAATCATTATTTTTTCATCACTGACCTTCCCAGATTAGAATTCAAATCACCTTAATGATCTATGGAAAAATTATTTAACTATGTTGAATTGAAGGCCTAAAGGACTATTGTCAAAGTTATTTGAGTCCCGAACAAATTTATCTGTCCGTGTCTGTGAGTGGTATTCTTGCTTTTCCTTTACTAGTTAAACTCTCTAGTAAGAAAAGAATTATTACTTCTCAACTTCTAGAAGTATTTTTCTGCATTCCTTAGTGCTGTACTAGTTCTTTCTCATGCTTGTATTACTAATTAGAAAAGGGGAAAGTTATTCCAGTAACTTATCAAGCCAAAGATTTAATGAGAAACAATGTAAAAGAGACCGAAGAACTAATCTGAAATACTCAATGAGGTAGTTGAGGAGTAGTTTATAATAGATGAGCTAGTACAATGGAAATGTGATAGCTTGTCACACTCACAACTAACTAACAAACCAAATTAACTATTGACTGGTTACATAAATTCAACCGAGTGCTAAGTACACTCTAATAAGATTACATCTAAATAATTACCTGTGATTTGTTTTGGCTATTTCAAGGTTGTCGCAAATTTATCAAAAATATATCCTAAGGATATGGAAGCTCCTCCTGGCGGAGTGGATGATATGACTAAACTGTCCTATTTGCATGAGCCTGGAGTCCTGCAGAACTTAAGAATTAGATATGAATTGAATGAAATATATGTAAGACTTTCTTCCCTTTAATGTGATAAGATCCATTGAAGTTTCTCAGTGAAAAAGTTGTTACTTACGCTCTTAATTTCTCTGGCAGACTTATACTGGAAATATTCTGATTGCAATAAATCCATTCCAAAGGCTCCCTCATATTTATGGTGCACACATGATGCAACAATACAAGGGAGCACCATTTGGAGAATTAAACCCCCATGTATTTGCAATTGCTGATGTTGCATTTAGGTAATCATGAATTTCTTCTTATGATCCAAGTTTCATTTCTATCATTAAAGAAAATATTAAATGGATGGTTTTATCAATATCAGGGCAATGGTTAATGAAGGAAAAAGCAATTCAATTCTGGTCAGTGGGGAAAGTGGAGCTGGTAAAACTGAAACTACAAAGATGCTTATGCAATACCTTGCTTTCCTTGGTGGTAGGGCTGGTACTGAAGGTCGAACAGTTGAACAACAAGTTCTTGAAGTATGATTCAATTAATGATACTCATTTTTGAGTTCTTAAAAAATTTCCATTCTCATTTTATGCTTTGAAGACTTCCCATTTTCTTTTACTTTAATATGTGCTCTGTCGAAACTTCTATATTAACTGACTTGAGTGCAGTCAAATCCAGTTCTGGAAGCATTTGGCAATGCTAAAACTGTCAGGAATAACAATTCTAGGTGAGTCTTTCTTATATGCAGGCAATAAAGGATTCCACAGGTTTAATTCTCCATAGTTGGCTGATATACAAATTAACTTTTTTGTCAGTCTTTCTGACATATGGGCAATAAAGATTCCTTGTGTTTCATTCTCCCTGATAGGATTATAAATTAACTTTATCTTGTTTATTTTACTCATTTCATTCTCTTAACACACTTGTCATATTGTCTAAGCCCTAATGTCATTTCGATATTAAGGGCTGTTAAAATGATGACATTTTTATAAAAAAAAATCCACAAAAAGGAAATATTATTTTTCTTATCTGCGTAACACTTGAAGAAGCTATTACCAAAGACTTGGTTTCAAATTCTCCTAGTGTTAATGGTGCAGTCGTTTCGGTAAATTCGTTGAGATCCAATTTGATAAGAGTGGAAGGATCTCAGGAGCAGCTATCCGAACATACCTTCTAGAGAGATCTCGGGTTTGCCAAGTTAACGATCCTGAACGGAACTACCATTGCTTTTATCTCCTTTGTGCTGCACCACAGGAGGTGGATTTCTGTCTACAATCTATCTATTATTGATTCTAAGTTATATAAACTCATTAAAATTCTGCTAACAGGAAGTTGAGAAATATAAATTAGGAAATCCTAGAACATTTCACTACCTTAACCAGTCAAAATGCTTTGAACTGGCTGATGTGAGCGATGCTCGTGAGTATCTTGCTACTCGGAGAGCTATGGATATTGTTGGAATCAGTCAAACTCATCAGGTATTTCTTTCACAAGTTTGAATTTAGCTTCTTGCTATAATGTAAAATGATTGCTTTTTACCTTTCTGCTTTCGTTGGCCGTCTTTTTCTCAGGAAGCCATTTTCAGAGTTGTTGCTGCAATTCTTCATCTTGGTAATATTGAGTTTACCAAAGGAAAAGAAGTTGACTCATCCATTCCAAAAGATGACAAAGCCAAATTCCACCTGAAAACTACTGCTGAGCTTCTCATGTATGTATTCTGTTATGTTATTACTTCTGCGTATATGATTTTCAATTTCCTTTTAAGATGATTGTCAATATGGATCAGGTGTGATGTTGTTGCCTTGGAAGATGCATTATGTAAGCGTGTCATGGTCACCCCTGAAGAAGTTATAAAAAGGAGCCTTGACCCACAAAGTGCAGCGATCAGCAGAGATGGATTGGCAAAAACAATTTATTCTCGGCTATTCGACTGGTAAGAATTTGATTTCTGACTATTTAAGAAAGTGAGGCTAGATAGAGCCACAGTTTTCCCAAAACAACTTTCTGGACTTCAATCATGGGATCTTTTGATCTTTGACATTCAGACCTTTATAATGTCTAATTGGTACCAAAAAATTATGAAGATAAGGATACATGGTTCTGGTTTTGATTCCCGGTGCATTTACGTATTTGATAACAGGTTGGTGGACACGCTTAATAATTCAATCGGACAAGACCCGAATTCTAAATATTTGATTGGGGTTCTTGATATCTACGGTTTTGAAAGCTTTAAAACTAACAGGTAATATATAATTTAGAAGAATAAACATCTTTATCTGTATAAGCATGTCCACATGCTTCTTTTTAAATTTAAATCTTTTGTAACTTATTTTCAGTTTGTCACGCTCTGCAGTTTTGAGCAGTTTTGCATTAATTTCACAAATGAGAAGTTGCAGCAACATTTCAATCAGGTAAAGTCTCAGATCATATTTTGCACTTCATGTTTGCTCTTTTATTTCCATGTTTAATATGGTATTAATGATGAATTTCAGCACGTGTTTAAAATGGAACAAGAAGAATATACAAAGGAGCAGATAGATTGGAGCTACATTGAATTTGTTGACAACCAAGATGTTTTGGACCTTATTGAAAAGGTTTTCTTTACCTTTTTTTTTCTTCTTTCGGTTTACGTTCTTTAAGTCATTGAGGATACTCAGTTCATTTTTAGTTGGAAGCCTTCAACTTAGAAGTTTAGAAAAATTAATGAAACAGAGAGATAGAGTGCTTTTGATATGCTTAATGGTGATCTTTACAGTGGTGTGTTGCATAATTATTCCTTTAAAGGTTATCCTACAGTCTATTCAGTCTGGGATATACCTTACTATTAATAATGTTTATTCAATTGATACCAATCTGCAAATGTCAACAAAGATTACAGAATAACTGCATACATTTAAAAAGAGAGAGAACAGGGTAACAGGAGGTTGGGGTGAAACTTAAAGTGAACTTGCATTCTTTGGAACTGAACCAGAAGAGCTCTATTGTTTATATTACAAAATCTGGGTTTTAGATGAAACAAATTTACAAATAACAAAGCTTTATTCCTGAGTGGTCTTCGAGTAGGTTATTATTCTGGGCTTAATTTACAGTCTGAGTAAACCCCTAGTTAGGCTTTTCCTTCCCTTTTTCCCCCTCCCCTTCTTGTACTATTCTTTTACATTGATTTTGCTTGTGCAGAAACCTGGAGGAATCATTGCTCTCCTCGATGAAGCATGGTAAAATATAGTAATTTTCCCATGAACTACTTTTTCAGTGCTCATTAGATTATTTCAACCTTTTTTGTCCTTTAGGTTTGTAAAATAAGGCATGATCCAGTTTTGTCTGGTTTCTGTGAATCTAAAGATCCTGATTCCATAACATACTGAATCTACTTTCTTCTTGCTTTTACTCCCCTCCTTTTGTCTTTCAGCATGTTTCCAAAGTCAACACATGAAACATTTGCAAACAAGCTTTATCAAACATTTAAGAATCACAAGCGCTTTATTAAGCCAAAATTGTCTCGAACGGATTTCACCATTGCTCATTATGCTGGAGAGGTATGACTGATTCTCATAGTGTCACTGCTGCAAAAATTAGACATCTTTGCTTATTTTTACCCTCATAAATCTGCAGGTTGGATACCAGTCTGACCAATTTTTAGACAAAAACAAGGATTATGTAGTGCCTGAGCATCAAGATTTATTAAGTGCTTCCAAATGTTCTTTTGTATCTGGCCTTTTTCCACCACTTCCAGTAGAGACATCAAAATCTTCAAAATTTTCTTCAATTGGGTCTCGTTTTAAGGTATCTTTCCATTTATAGTCTTCATTGATTAACTTTTAGACTCAGGCTTAACAAGTTTATGTACAAGCTAATGTCACTTTGTACAAAATTTGAACACATTCTTGTTATCAGGAAGCTAACAAAATTCTGAATGGTGCAGCTACAACTACAGCAACTAATGGAGACATTAAATTCTACCGAACCCCATTACATTAGATGCGTGAAACCAAACAACATCCTCAAGCCTGCAGTTTTCGAGAATGTTAATGTTATGCAACAACTTCGTTGTGGTGTGAGTATAGTTTTATTTTACTCTTTCAATTCATTTTTTGGATAATCATTTATACAGAACCATATCCATTGTTCCGTCAAGTATTCAAACCTTCTTCAGCTTTCCCTAACTCTTGCCCCAACAGGGTGTTCTGGAAGCAATTAGAATCAGTTGTGCTGGCTACCCTACTCGCCGTCCTTTCTTTGAATTTATAAACAGATTTGCCCTCCTTGCCCCAGAGGCCGCGGAAGCAAAGTAAGCACTCTTTCAATATATTTTCTATGCCTAGGAAGAAGAAAGTTCTTACTTGATGTGCTAAAATATTTTGTATCAAATTCGGCATATTGCTAACTTTTCAAGTTATTTCACCTATGAGCAGCTGTGATGAGAAGACCGGTTGCAAAAAGATTTTGGAAAAGATGGGACTTAAAGGATATCAGGTAATTTGAAATGTTTCGTCCATAATTGATGCTTCTTAAGACCTCAGCAACAGCTTTAACTTATGCACATTGCAGCATTAATTTCAGATTTGATTATCTAATATCAACAGGGGTCTTCTGTGGTCTTATAACACATAGTGTATAATACTTACTCGCTGCTCACATGGTCACAAAATTTATTTTATTTTCCATCAAATGTTGTAGATTGGAAAAACAAAGGTATTCTTAAGAGCAGGTCAGATGGCTGAACTCGATGCACGGAGAGCTCAAGTACTTAGTAATGCAGCAAAAATTATCCAACGGCGCATACGAACCCATCAAGCTCGTAAACATTATCTTGCATTGCGAAAGAAGGCCATATATGTGCAGTCTCGGTGGAGAGGTGAAATGTTTTATAATGAAATAGTCTAATTCGTTTGTTAGGATATATGCAGTCATATTTTCATAGGGCGTGGACTTCCCTAATTAGAAATGTCTCCCAGAGCAGTAGGAGGCCTCATTGCTTAATCACTCTCTTTTCTATATATTTAATTTGTATAGTATATTATCTGTAGGAAGACTTGCGTGCAAACTTTATGATAAATTGAGAAGGGAAGCTGCTGCTGTGAAAATTCAAAAGAACATTCGCAGACATGAATCTAGGAAAGCCTATAAAGAACTTCACATATCAGTACTTGTGCTGCAAACGGTTTTAAGGGCCACTGCTGCTCGCAAGGAGTTCAGATTTAGGAAACAGACTAAGGCTTCCATCATTATTCAGGTTTTGGTCAAGTACTATATGTTTTGGACCATCCACTATAGAAAAAAGTATTCAAATTTTAAATTCTCTCTCAAAAAATTGCAGGCTCGGTGGCGGTGCCACAAAGCAACATTATATTTCAAGAGGCTCAAGAAAGGTACAATAGTTACACAAAGCAGATGGAGAGGGCGTTTATCCAGGAGAGAACTTAGAAAACTAAAAATGGTATGTTTCTATGTTTATCATGATTCTTATACATTAAGTAGAAACAGAAATATAGGAATGAAGATGTAATGCATTCAACCTGCATAAATTAAGGAACAAAAGGTAAAAAAATGCTGTCTGATTATTATTTTTAATTGAAAACTTGAGCTTCATGTCATTAAAAGTTCAATAGAACCGGACAAGAAATGGACTACATACCACAATCAATTAAAATCACCACCTTTCCTCTTCCTACACCTCTCCGTGATATCCTAGAGGTTAAGCCTGTCATGGTGCGCAGTGAGAGCTGCAGCGCTTTATAACTCCCCTCTTTCTGATCCACGGCCAAACTTCTTTCTGGTCTTCTGTGTTTTCTTCCTCTTCCAATACAGCTTGTTTTTGCAAAGATATCCTAGCCTAAACTTGTTATCACATTTGAAACAAATTCCCTAATTGATTTTATCTTGCAATTATGCTTTTGTCAGATGCTTGAATCCCACTATCCTTCCTCTAAATGCCCCTCTTGCCCCATTGGTTCTGTTGGTTTCTGAATCTATGGCTATGGGTGATACTTTTACCCCTATGATTCTTTAAGGACTCGTCTTAGGTGTTCACTCCACCGTGACATTTTTGGAAGTCAGAAGATTCCTGTATGAGAACTCGTTCCTACCTGTTGTGCTTACTCCCACCCTAGCCATATCCTAATTATTCTTCTCAATAAACTGAGATCACCTTTGTCATTGTTGTCAGGCCATACAACTTAAAATTCACCTTGATGTCTTCCTGTAAGCCATCAAAGAAAATTAACTTCAAGTAATCTTGATCAATATCCCTCTATGGACTTTGTACAACTCAAATTTCTCCTTGCATTCCTCCACTGAGGTAGTTTGCTTCTGACCCGACAACAGCTGAAAAATGTGTCTGCATCATAGAAGGTTGGAACCTCCAAATGATGGCAGTCATGAGTTCCTCCCAAGGTGGGATCGAGGTTAAAGTTCCCACCATTGGAACCCGTTATTCCTCTACTGCCCTGCTTATTCCTTCTAAGGCAAACCTTTATTGAAGATCAACTATGATGTATTCCAATATATTTTTTTGTTTCATCATCATCATTATCTTCATGAAGGGAAAACCAACAAAACAAAATTATAGTTGTCTTATGATCTGCAAGGTTCAAAATGGCTTCAACTTTTCACTTGTGATTACAGGAGTAAAAGATTTATTCTCTTTCTGTTTTTAATTTAGTTTTCTTAAACCATTATCAATCTTTATTGCCTATTGGAAAAGAAGTGAAGTAGATACAGAAGAGACCTCTTAGAGAATTTCAAAGAAGAATGCCCTACTTGCGTTGAACCTGAACACTTTCATGATTTATTCTGTAATTTTAAGTAGCATAAGCCTCTCTTTATTTTATCTTTTCCTGGTTTTGCTATATCTTTCTCTTTTGTTTTTTCCTCTAAGTTGACATCTCTTCCCATTTGCTTTAGGCTGCAAGAGAAACTGGTGCACTTCAAGAAGCAAAGGATAAACTTGAAAAACGAGTGGAGGAACTCACTTGGCGTCTCCAACTAGAAAAAGGTTTAAGGGTGAGATTTATGTCTTCCAGATAGATATACATGGAAGGATGCTATTGTTCTGATATCAAACAATCATGCACTTAGATTTTTTTTTGTACAAATCAGATATAAAATGGTAAAAGGAAATTATTTAGTTCCTAAGTATCATTTCAATTGGTAAGCCCTCAATTAAATCATTTGCAATCATATGCAGACCAATCTGGAAGAATCCAAAGCACAGGAGATAGCAAAAATGCAAAATTCATTGCAGGCGATGCAGAGCAAAGTTGATGAAACTAATGCTCTGCTCATCAAGGAGAGAGAGAATGCAAAGAAAGCTATTGAAGAAGCACCTGCTGTCGTTAAAGAAACACAGGTTCTGGTTGAAGATACAGAGAAGATTGAGACACTCAAAATGGAAGTTGAGAGCCTAAAGGTATGCAAATTCAGTTGTACGAGACCTTATCTCCTTTTAGGTGACCGTGATTTCAATTTTGAATCTTTTTGTGTATATAATGAATCATTTGATATTGAAGCTTGTAGGACATATATATTTCGTTTATATATGTCTTTTTATCAATACTTAGGCCTCTTTTTCTGACCTTATTGGTTAATTGGGAAAAAGAAGACATAACAGATATAGAATACGGTAGATCATATTGGGAGCCATGAATAGTTCCAATGATAAGATACTATTTAAATTGTATTATTTTGTTTGGAACATTATGTATCCAATCATGTAACCTAGACAACTAAACACGCACCTCTCATCAAAGAACTCAGTGATACCTTTGCACTGTGACTCTGTATTTGTATAAGATGCTTTCTTTCTTTAGATCCTCACTATAAAGGGATGTAAAATGGCATGTTATGGAAACATTAAGGTAAATTCACACCATTGCTCAATCTCTTCAAAGTAATAATACAGCCAAAGCTAGGTATTCATAATTGATGAACAGTAAAGATAGATAATGCCAGTTGATGTCTTGTGATGTCCCTCCTTCGTAGAAATCCCTTTGGGCTTCTACTGCAAGTCACCCCATGCTGAAAATTACCTTAGTTAGGAATGATTATGAAAAAAGTGGCAAGGGTCAAGATTGAACACTTGATCGTCATGGAGACTCTAATACCGTGTCATGCTGTGAAGAACAAATCTTCAAAAACTAAGCCTAGATGGGGGGGACATGGATGGTTTTAACTCTCTAATAATATCTATTATGATGATGCATTTTAATTCGACAGATTATCAAGAATGCAAAAATGATTTATGAAACGTACATGTTTCTGAACTTGCCTAATTGCTTTGGATAAGTATAGCCCCAAAATGACTAATGAGCACAATTTTTTCTTAAGCTTATGGTGATATACCTGATTTTTTTTAGCAGTAAATCATGTTGATCTCATCTTAAGTGTTATTTCCTTGGCATTATCTTCACAGAGTTCACTTGAATCGGAGAAACAGAAAGCTGATGACTTTGAAAGGAAATATAATGAAGCCCAAGTTTGTAGTGAAGAAAGAGGTAAAAAATTAGAAGAAACAGAGAAGAAGATTCGTCAGCTCCAAGAATCATTGGCCAGGTAATTTGTGTAACAAACAATGAGCCTTGGTTAATTGTTTTCCCGTGATAATCCATGATGACCTGCTCTGAAAATTTTGAAAGAGATGTTCAAACTTCTTGAGTACCCCTAGTCGTGGAGATTTTCTTTCTCATGAAATGTCTGATAATTTCATTGGGTAGCTGATCAGAAATTTATCTTTCTGTATCTTCTCTTTACATCTGAGAAGAATTTATGGCTAATTCAAATTTCATCATCAAAAGTATCTGACATGCCACTCTCAATTGGGTGGGATTGTTGACTATAATCTCATAATTCTATCATTAGGCTTGAAGAGAAGATTAATAATGTAGAATCAGAGAATCAAGTTCTGCGTCAACAAGCTGTGTCCATGGCTCCGGTGTCCATGGCTCCTGTGTCTATGGCACCTAATAAGCTCCTTTCAGGACGCTCCTTCCGATCAAATATCCAGGTACTCCTCATATTGAATATCATATGCATGACAAGAATATAAAGCTTGACAATGGTTTAAAAATGTTTCTGTCTCTGTTGGTAGAGAGGTGCTGAAAGTGGTCATATTGCAGTGGAAACAAAGACATCTGTGGTAATTAAATCTTTTTTAAAATTCATTCACGTAATTGGTTTTAAGTATGTCTATGTGGATTTGACTTGTTTCCTGGCCGCCTAATGGATTGATCAGGAACTGCATAGTCCATCAATGAACCAGAGAGAGTCCTCTGAAATAGAGGATAAACCACAAAGGTCACTAAATGAGAAGCAACAGGAGAATCAAGAGTTACTCATCAGATGTATTGCACAACATCTAGGCTTTTCTGGGAACAGACCGATTGCTGCCTGTATCATATATAAATGCCTTTTACATTGGAGATCATTTGAAGTTGAACGTACTAGTGTTTTTGATCGTATCATCCAAACCATTGGTCATGCAATTGAGGTTTGAAAAGCACAACTTACACATGCAGTGCTCTCTTTTTACTTTCAAGTCTCTGATGTATTTCCATTTGGACTTCAGACCCAGGATAACAATGATGTCTTGGCTTATTGGTTGTCCAATGCCTCTACACTTCTCCTGTTACTCCAGCGCACACTCAAAGCAAGTGGTGCTGCTGGAATGGCTCCACAACGCCGTCGCTCTTCATCAGCAACCCTGTTTGGGAGAATGACTCAAGTAAATATTGCATCTGATTCAAATAGATAATTCCCATAAAAAAACGCTTTTATTCCTTCGATAAGCACACTCCATTATTTTCTCCAGAGTTTCCGTGGAACTCCAGCTGGGGTGAATCTTGCCCTAGTCAATGGCAGTTCAAGCAGAGGAGTAGATACATTAAGACAAGTTGAAGCCAAGTACCCAGCTTTGCTTTTCAAACAGCAGCTTACAGCATATGTGGAGAAGATATATGGAATGATTCGTGATAACTTGAAGAAAGAAATATCTCCCTTGCTTGGATTATGCATCCAGGTATGGCAATATCTTCATTTCTCTAGTATGTTTCTAAGAACTGATCCATCATATATGTTTCAATAAATGATTTTTTAAACATTTCCTTTGACATTCGTTCATTTGAAACATCACTGTTTATATGTGATGATACAGGCGCCAAGAACATCCCGAGCAAGCTTGGTTAAGGGATCGCGTTCTGTTCCAAACACTGAAGCCCAGCGCGCTTTGATTGCTCACTGGCAGGGGATAGTGAAGAGCCTAGGCACCTTTTTAAATACGTTGAAAGCAAATAATGTTAGTAGCACCTCTTCTGACTCTTTAGTATTTTCATATATATTTTTATATCTCCTATTCAATGTATGATTATGATAAAATCACGTATGCTTCTCTTGAAATTCTGTAATATTACATGACATCCCTTATAGTTTCTCAAGTTACATGTATTTATTTTGATCTTGACTAAAGAGGGTTTATGTTAACAATTGCATTTATTTCTATATACTATATTCTTATTATATTAATTGGTTTGTCTGTCTTTGGCAAGTCATTATGTTTTCAGTTCGCAGCGTTGTTATTTCTGATTTCTCCCACTTTTGCTTAACTTTGGCAGGTTCCCCCATTTTTGGTTCGTAAGGTGTTCACACAAATTTTTTCTTTTATCAATGTACAATTATTCAATAGGTTAGTTTGTTCTGCACTTCTATAGTCCCGTTGTGCGGACTTTTCTATTGTAAATCATAATATTTATTTTCATCACCTAAAATATAATTTATTTTTTTATCAGTCTTCTTTTACGAAGGGAATGCTGCTCATTTAGTAATGGAGAGTATGTCAAAGCTGGTTTGGCTGAATTGGAGCATTGGTGTTATAAGGCAACTGATGAGGTAACTTTACACTGCTGTTATTTTCTGTAGTTCTTATAGTATAGGTACATGTACTAACACCCATCTCCAAAATGCACAAAAAAAATGCAGTATGCAGGTTCAGCCTGGGATGAGCTCAGACATATTAGACAAGCTATTGGATTTCTGGTATCTTGCAGCCTTGGCTACATACCATCTTGCAGTTTTTCTTTGTTTATCTAAATGGCCAGAAATAGGAAAATATGGTAAACTGATTTTTCCTTACCTTTATTTAGGTCATACACCAGAAACCGAAGAAGACACTGGATGAAATAAGCCATGACCTGTGTCCAGTAAGTGAAAGAAATCTTTCTTTGTCCTTGAAGATTAACTTTTCCGAACAGTTTGTAGTTACCATTAGTTCCCTTTGTCCAGGTACTTAGTATACAGCAACTATATCGAATTGGCACCATGTACTGGGATGACAAATATGGAACGCATAGTGTGGCCCCTGATGTAAGATTTTATGGGAGACCTTTACTCAAACAGTGTCAGAAACCTTTATGATAACTTAAAATATAAGATGCGCAGAAAAAACTATGTTAACCTTTTCCTTATTAAATGTTTTCATCTAGGTCATATCCAGTATGAGAGTATTGATGACTGAAGATTCAAATAATGCAGTTAGCAGTTCTTTCTTATTGGATGATGATTCAAGGTAAACTGGATATCTTTATCCCACGTGATAATATATTCTTTTGCAAATCTATATCATGACATTATATTTGACATTAACCATTTGAAAGAATCTATTCTGCAGCATTCCGTTTTCTGTTGACGACATATCGAAGTCAATGGAACAGATAGATATCGCAGATATAGACCCCCCGCCACTGATTCGTGAAAACTCTGGCTTTAGCTTTTTGTTGCCACGCCCAGATTGACAGATTGTGCTGTAGAATTAACCGGCCGGTATTCTTACCCACCTCTTGGATATATCAAAGTCACATTCTGTCAGGTATTCTCATGGAATGCTGACTTTGGTTGTGTCAGAAACAAGTTTAACATACCAAATTTACCTCTTGGTAGGTTCAAAAATTGATGGCACAACACAGATCATCCCATTGTGCAAGCAATTTTTTGTGGTGGGAGTAAAATGAATATTACTATAATAGCATTCTTCCCTCATAATTTTCAGTGTCCTTTTTATTTGATTTCGTTACTTCTCAGCACATTTTTTTTTTGTTGTTGCTTAGAATAAGATTGTTGTATCTAGAAGAACAGGACTTTCATCCCAGTATAATAGTGAATGGAGGATTGAGGAGTCGATGATTTATTTGGCAATAGAAATTCATGATTTACCGGGACTTAATCTGTCATGCATTTTCATTGCTTTGGAGTTGGCTATTTTAAAGACAAACTCTAACACAAATTTATTGTTATTGATTCATTGTTTGAAAAATTTACACATTTTTTAAGAAGCGAGAGAAATGTGTAGACTTTTAATAAAAAAAATCAATCATAATGAGTGTGTTGAACCATGTCTTAAAAAAGTGTGTTGACAACACTCCTCCAAATAGAGAATGAAGATTTCCATCCACCTCACACGAGCTCGGCGCATCTTGGAGTTAGGCCTTGTTAAATTGCCTAATATTTTACAAAGTGCTATTTTGTGTTTGGGATACTTCTACAAGTTCATTGATTGCTTGGGGTTTTGTTTCGTTGTCATTTTATTTCCTTTGCACAAAAATAAAGCATTTAGTTTTGTTTTTTTGATAGTGACAACTGACAACTATGAGTTTGTTATACTAACTGTAATGATAACCTTTGAGTACTAACACCTCTATTAAGGAATATAAAGGAGGAGGATCCTCCCAAATCATATGAATCCGATGTTGAGGCAAAGTTTGCAATCTTGTTTACCACCACATTGCAACCTCTAGGAATATGCTCTCCTCTATTAAGGAATATACTCGATGCCATAGGTTTTTTTATTTTTTTTGGTAAACGATGCCATAGGTTTTAATGTTTTATTGAGACTTGCGTTTTGCAGAAATAAACCATGAACATGATTAATAAAACCCTTTACATACCTTAATACTTTTAACAGCTTTGGCTTAATCCTTATATTAGTCTCTGTCTTTGTGTTGTCGTCTGAACCAGGTCTCTGACCCGAAAAATTTGTGGAATAAATTCCTATCTTTGAAAAACGTATGGAGTCAGTCCTCGCCGAAGCTCGAATGGTGATATGACATGCTGACTGTGTAAATAAGCTGATATAACACTAAAAAAATTACACATAATATAATTAACATAATTAAACATATTTCTAATTCTAACCCTAATTTAATTAACTAAATTTAATTCCCCCAAACTTATCCTAATTCCCTCCCCCAAATTAACCCAATTCCCAATTGCCTCAATTGAAATTAGGGTTCATATGTTCTTCATCTTCTTCTCCTCCCCTGATGATCTTGTTCTCCTCTCCTCTCACTACTCCCACCACGTCCCAATCTTCTACCTATGCCGATCCCCCATCCCTTGATCCCACAACCAACGTCGATTCCACAAAGACGGTCGCGTAGAGCATAGGTTTGCTTGGCTTGTTTCTTCCGCTCTATCTGGTCCCGATCATCGACATCCTCCCTTTCCTCTTCGATATTCTTATGGTAAGTGCAAGCCAGATCGATGGGAGGAGGAAGCAAGCCAGGTTGAAAAGAAGAAGAGGAAGCTTTGTTTCATACCCATACCAAATCTGTCCTCTGCTTCTTCATCTTCTCCTTTGTTCTGGATGGGATTTGTGGGATCAATTTCTGGGTGAGGGTGGGTTTCTGTGGTGGGTTGCAGGTGAGGGTGGGGTGGGTTGCGATGGGTTCTGGGTGGGGGTGGGTTTCAGGGGTGGTTTGCAGGTGATGGAGGGATGGGTTCAGAAGCTTTGTTTTGGAAGAGGTGAGGGAGGGTTGCGAGTGAGGGCATGACCCAGTTGAAGAAGCTGGAACAGGAACAAGGAATTTGAGGAAGAAGATGAAACTGAACACAGGAAGATCTCCATGTATTACATGTGATGTTGAAGAAGAGAGAGCAAGTCGTAGAGTTTACAGGGGATGCACCGGTTCTCCAGCGTGCAAAGGGTGCACTTCTTGTGTGTGCTTTGGCTGTGACATTTGCAGATTTTCAAACTGCATTTGCCAGACTTGCACCGACTATACAAGGAATAATGCCAAAGCTTGAGCTCAGATCTTGTTTCCTCTTTTCTGATTTTTGGTACCCTTTATCTTCGTACGGACGGAATTACTTAACTTCCAGACCTAGTTAAGCATTCAATGTTCTCACTGTCTAGATTATTAGTTCCAAATTAATGATTAGCTCAATGGGTTTCTTTTCAGAAAAAAGATCTCCATGGTTGGTTCTGATTTGGGAATTTTGGGGTTGATTTTGATTTTGGGTTTGTTTTGATTTGCAGTTAATTAGATTAGGTTAATTAGTTTAGGGTTAGGATTAGAAATAGTTAATTAAACCTTAATTTTTATTTTTAAATTTTTTTAGTGCCACATCAGCTTTATTTACACAGTCAGCATGTCATATCATCACTCGCCGGAGCTCCGGCGAGGACGGACTCCATACGTTTTTCAAAGATAGGGATTTATTCCACAAATTTTTTCGGTCAAAGACCTGGTTCAGACGGCGACACAAAAACAGGGACTAATATGAGGATTAAGCCTAACAGTTTTCCAATCATCATCCAAATTCCAAAAGTTGTGATAAAAACCAACACACTTAGTCTTTCAAACTAAATCTTATTTGAAAATTTCGAGGAAACAAAACTGATTCAAAAAGTCCATCCAGACCCCCTTTCAGCTGATTGGGCCAACATATGGGATGATTGGACAAAAACGAGTCATGTAAGTAAAAGCATCATCATCCAAGCAACTCAGTATAACTAGAGTTTCTATTTTATTTTATTATTTATCATTATTTACAATTTCTCATAATGTCATGTTATGTGTAGCATTTAACCAATTCTACTAATTTTTCACTCAAACTCAACAACTCTAAAAAGTTTTTCAAATGAGCTCGGAATCTACTCCACACTATCAAAATATGCTTTTCGAGAGTTGCTCTCTCCAGCAACCCGATTAAACAACTGACCTCACAATAACGACACGAGTCTTTCAAGTATGTATTATCCTCACTCACATGAAAACTTAACCCAACTTAATATCTCTCCAAGTCAAACACACTTAACCTTATATCACCGGAATTACATTATCTATTTTTTTCTTTTCTTCATTTTTTTCCTATCTTGAGGAAAGCTCAGCCCAAACTGAGATTATCTCTAAGCCCAGCCCATACCCACCAAAGCCAGCCATCACTTCGAACTCGTCTCTTTCATGCTCTTTCTCTCTCTCTCTCTCTCTCTCTCTCTCGGTGTAAAACACGAGACGAGACGAGACACCGAGGGGTCATCGCCGTCTGCGTTAGTTCATTCTTGATGCGCATGCGGTGTTTCCTCCGAACTCCAATCTTCAAAACCCTCGTAACCGTCAACTCTTCAATCTCATTCCTCCCTCCTCCTCACTCGCCAGTAACCGCCAATCTCCGATTCCCAATGGCGGCGGCGGCGGCAATCCACACCGAAGCAGGTCTCGCTCGCCGTTTCTGGATCAAGTTCGCTCGCGAGTCCATCTTCGCCATGTACACTCCCTTCGCCATCTCCTTGGCCTCCGGTAACTTGAAGATTGACTCCTTCCGCCACTACATCGCTCAGGATGTTCATTTCCTCCGCGCTTTTGCTCGAGCGTCAGTTCTTTACCACCTTCATTCTTTCTTTGTACTCTTGAAATTGTTGTTTTCCCCTGTTTGGTTGCTGAGAAAGTTTGCATCATGAAAATGAGTATAGTAATGATTGATAAAAGATGAAATAGTCAACAAATGAAGTTAGATTTTGATTCTTGAACTCTGTAGCTTGATTTAGATTACAAAGTTTGATAGAACTATATGGACATTTTTAGAATGTTTATTGTCTTATATTAGATGGTGGAGAATGAAATGTTCTCTTGGCTCAACATTGTGTGGTTTATGGTTCTTGGAACTGAGTGAAACTAAATTCATATGTTTGAATTTTTTACTGGAGAGTTAGATTATTTGGTGAAATTGTTTCTGGCTTGTTGTTGTTGTTGATTTTTTAATTATTAAAAGGTTATGTTAGATTGTTTGGTAGTTTAAGTTTCATCTTTGAATTTTGATGATTTAATAGGTATGAGTTGGCTGAAGAGTGTACTGATGATGATGATGCAAAGCTTGAATTCTCTGAGTTGAGAAAGGCAGTTTCAGAGGAGATGAAGATGCATCAGTCATTGGTACAGGCAAGTCATTTTTCCCACATGGGATTGAATTGAAACTGAATTTTGCATCTTATTCATTATGAATTTATAATTCAACTACTTAGGTTTCTGAATCATGTCTTGAATTATGAAGTATTTTTCTCCATGGATCCCATTGCTATGATTTTCATCTTGTGTATATGGCATAGCTCCCAAAACTATTTCAGCTGTTGTTTGCTTATAGTAAAGGACCCTTGAATCTCTAACTCTGTGCAATGCATTGCATAGCCAGTTCCGAGCCTGGAGAAAAGAGTCGGGTTGAGTTAGGTAGTCGACAGATAACGTAATATTTTCTTGAATATACTTAACATGGATCATTTTCAGGATTATGACATTATCTGATCCATGTAACCGATGTCAGCTAGTAGGAAAAAGATTGGTTGTTGCTGCTCTTTTCGTCGTTCGCTAATAGTAAAGTAGGCATTGTCCACTAAATACAGATTGGACCCCTTTTCAATGTTTGAAAAACATACACAACTCGCATGCTAATAATGAAGTTCATGTGGTTGAAGCATGACCATAAGGGAAATCCATTGGATTCCTGTAGAACAAGGGAATGAGTGGTTATAAATTACTTCTAGGGAGGAAAAAATGTGTTTTGCCCAAATTCCACCTTGGTGTATTATTATTGTTGTTGTTGATCATGATGATTCTGTTTGAGATTAAGCCCATCTTTAAACTTGAAATATATGAATGTATGTCTCATGTAATGCAAACTTCAGGAAAATTTCAAAAGCCAAATTATACTTTACATGCTTGTAGTTCTTTCCTTTTCCTTTTTCAACCTTATAGCCGATAGTATTGTGGTTTTTATGCTAATGGTGTGCAGGAATGGGGGTTGGACCTTGCCAAAGAGCATAGCATTAATTCCGCAACAGTTAAGTACACAGACTTCCTGTTGGCTACAGCCTCTGGAAAGATTGAAGGACTAAAAGGTCCTGGTAAATTGGCCACCCCATTTGAGAAAACAAAAATTGCTGCTTATACTTTAGGTGCTGTGACACCTTGCATGAGGCTTTATGCCTTTTTGGGTAAGAAGTTCAAGGAACTTCTGGACTCCAATGAAAGTGCCCATCCGTACAAGAAGTGGATCGACAACTATTCCTCTGATGGTTTCCAGGTTTGTCACGTTGAAAATAGAGGCATACCATATAGCCCTTGTGGTTGCTTGTATACTATTTTGAATGGTTGTCGAATATACATTTACTCATGGCATTCTTGTCCCCAACTACTCAGTTATTCTTCTATTTGAATTTAGGCTTCTGCTCTGCAAACTGAAGATTTGCTCGACAAAATAAGTGTCTATTTGACTGGCGAAGAACTTGATGTCATTGAAAAGCTTTATTACCAAGCAATGAAGCTTGAAATAGACTTCTTCTCTGCTCAACAACTTTCTCAGCCAACTATTGTACCATTGACTAAAGGCCATAACCCAGCAGAAGATCATCTCATGATTTTTTCTGATTTTGATTTAACATGCACTGTTGTCGATTCATCTGCCATTTTGGCAGAAATTGCTATAGTGACAGCACCAAAATCTGATCAGAATCAGCCTGAAGATCAAATTGTTCGAATGACATCTTCTGATCTCAGGAATACATGGAGTTCTCTATCCAAACAGTATACAGAGGAGTACGAGCAATGCATAGAAAACATTATGCCTGCCAAAAGATGTATGCTGATTTTCTAAATTCTATCTACAATTAAATGCTTTAGGAGGAATCTGTGTTTTGCTCAGACTTTGTTAATTGGCTTTGACCTTATGTGATTTGCAGTGGACCATTTTGATTATAAAGAACTGTCTATAGCACTGGAGCAACTCTCAAAATTTGAGAATACAGCAAATAATAGGGTTATTGAGTCAGGGGTTCTCAAGGGTATAAATCTAGAAGATATAAAGCGTGCTGGAGAGCGTTTGAACCTTCAAGATGGTTGCACTAACTTCTTTCAGAGGATTGTTAAGAATGAAAATTTGAATGCCAATGTGCATGTTCTTTCATACTGCTGGTGCAGTGACCTCATTAAATCTGCTTTCTCTTCAGGTACATATTCTTTATCTTGAGCTGTAATTTCATTTCTCTTTGCTGATACTTGTATTCTAAATGTTTATTTTCAAGAACTTGAGCTCATGGAAATTTAAGTCCTTTTTCCTTAGGACACTACTATGAGTCAGTTATTGTGTTCATTTTGTGCTCTAGGAGTCATTGTAGTCATGCTGCAATAATGATATATACACACCTCATTTTTTAAACACTCTATTTCCACCTCTTTTTATTTCTATCTCTCTCTCCTCTTATCATCTATCATATTTCATACTTTCTCTTTCTTACTTTTTCTTTTCTTTCTATCTCTCTCCTCCTTCCACCTCTCTCCACCTCAAAGAGAGGTGTGAAGATAACATTATTCAGTCATGCTGTGTCTCATAAACTTGTTTGAATTGCTGGTAAACGTGTCTCCTTGCACCTCCGAGCATTTCCTTATAATGTTTTTAAAGTTCTTTCAGGAGTAAGGTATTAAGAGGTCTATACAATTTTCTGATGTATTTTATTGGAGAATGTGCCTGTGTTTCATAGTTATTTTTTCTCCTTACATTTGCTAGTGGATAGAATTTGGAAGGCCTCTCATCTATGCTATCCATGGTTGTTTAAGGGAATTTTTATTGTTGCAATGCATCGAAATCAGAAAGCTTTGCTAGAATTTTGAGCCACTTTAGTTTTGATGCTTTCTTTACACCTTAGTTTTATATATGTATTTTTTTATTTCATAAATTTAACTGACAATACAGATTCAGCTTTGTTATATAAACCAGAGACGTGTTATTATTTGTCAATTTTTATGTTTATGTATGTTTAACATGGCAAAGCTGGACTTTTGTGGCAGAATGGTTTGTCTGAATGAACTGAATCACCATGAGTTCTTAATTCCTGTTTTTCTTGATCTCTTTCTGTTATTTGCTTGGAGCCTATCCATGATTTTTTTGTGTTGAAATTTCCCGTGTAGTTTGCCTTGATCAGACCTTCTTTATTTTATGTACATTCATAACTGTTGATGTCTTCCTTGGTTACTTCCTGGTGGTTTATCTTTAGTGCTTTTATTTTCCTGTTGATGTCTAGACTTTCTGCTGAGAATTCACCAAGTTGGTTGAAATTGGCAATTGATTATATTTCTGTTTCCTATTGTCTAATCATTTTTATTTTCTTAATTTTCAAGCAGCTGATTTAAATGAGTTGAATATTCATGCTAATGACTTCACGTATGAGGGATCTGTTTCGACGGGTGACATTGTTAAGAAGGTGGAGTCTCCCATTGACAAGGTCCAACAATTTCGTAGTATATTGAAAAATTGCAACAATGACAAGAAGAAATTAACTGTTTACATTGGAGACTCATTGGGTGATCTACTTTGTCTACTCGAAGCAGATGTAGGAATTGTGATTGGTTCAAGTTCAAGCCTTAGGACTGTTGGGACGCAATTCGGTGTTTCATTTGTCCCATTGTTTTCTGGCTTGGTTAAGAAACAGAAAGATTACATTGAAGGAAGCTCTTCTAATTGGAAGGGTAAATCTGGCATTCTTTACACAGTCTCTAGTTGGGCTGAAGTGCATGCTTTTATTTTGGGTTGCTAGTCTTATTTTGCGTCTCACGCACCCAAGTTCATGCTAGGCTAAAACAAAGAAACATATAAATATATAGTGCAATACAAATACGCAAGCAGGTGGCTTATTTTAAAAGCGGCCACAGATTTTGTGCTGTCTCTGTTATTTCTCGTACAGGATGTTGCAATTCAGAAACATGGTGTCATTCTTCTGATTAATGGATATGCTGTAACCAGGGTATCTGCTGTTCCCTGGAATTTTTCTCAAGTGTTTCTCTGATATCTGTTGTTGATATCTTTACCCTTAAATCTTGTCAGGTATGAGAAATTTCAGACAGCAATAATTCAAATGCTTGTTAGAACAGGGCATCAATTCAGACTTTGAAGTGTTGTAGTGATGTTTAGTAGGCTATTGTAGTTCTGCAGAGATCCTGTGTATTTTCAGATGACTCCTTGATCTTTTATGAATGCAGAAATGTTCTTTATGTTGGACACTTCTTATTTCATTTTACTCTTTTTTAATTTTTTTTGGCAGTCTTCTCTAGATTTATGGCCCATTCTTTGCAGTGTTATTGTGATTTTTTTAAGACAAGTGGGAGAGGTTAAGAGTGGGTGAGGGTCTTCTGTGTATAATTTGTAGTTGGCTCCTCTTTGAAGTGGTAGGTCATAGGTGCGCTTCACGGCTTCACGTAGAATTACTACGTTTAATTGAAAATTTAGTAAAGTGGCATTTTAATAATTTCATATACTTTCACATGTATATATTTTGTTGTAATTTAATTATTATTTTTTGTATTTACATTTATAAACTTAGAATTCGAGATGCACTCTTAAAATATACTTAATAGAGAAAGCTTGGCCAATAAGTAATGGAGTATCATAATTAGGATGAGAATCAAAAAGAGCACTTGGAATAACTTCGCAGCTTGGAGAAATCAGTGTAACAAATAGTACTTCACACACTTCTTTCCGAATCAATTATTTTCGCTGCTTATGTATTTAATATATTGCAATGATTGAGCCTTTTTTTTCAATCAAGCAGAACCTTTTTCAGTGTCTTCGTTGAATGAATAACAATTAATGCCATAAATTGTTGATGGACTGTATTAAGTGGGAGTAGTATTAAAATATGTAGCCAAAAGAGTTAGGACCACAGGGGAAATGGTGTTGCCACCATGTCGTCTTTTCATCTCAGTGCAGAGGCATAATTCAAAAGTGCTTAATTGTTATTATTCCAAATGAAGGGGTTTCTTCTATTTCAAGTTATTATTTTAAACTCTTCAAAGATGCAGCATGAGTTGTCCGTACAGATTGTTGTTACGCAACTAATTACGTACATTGTACCTAGTCATTCGTGATGTTGCATGTTACTCGTGATTTATTTATAGTAAGTAATTTAATAGGAAAAATGTTGTAAGACTAAGGTTGGTGTCATCAAGGCTCCAGTCTTCATGAATCTTCAAGCAAAAGTGGATTTAGCCCCTTGGATCTACAAGTTTGGCCATGAGAAGGTGGACTTGTGAAAAAAGAGTATGAATGGTGGAGGAATGGCGCCACAAGCAGTGGCGGATCTACTCTATAGGCTTTGGAAGAAAGCTTGATAATCCTCAAATGAAGCCACAAAGGTTCTAGCTCCATTGATAGAAGGAGAAGCCACAACCTAGTTAGCATAAAATGGGCCAAAACAAGCTATAAAATAGGGAGTGAAACATCAACGACCTCATGCAAAATTTAGTGTTTTGACTTTTTTCATTATTGTAGGTGGCAATAACATCTTGCAAATGTCACCGACCTCATGCAAAATGGACACATGCACCTCTAGATACGAGTATTGGCAATGTGAGACTAAAATGAGTTGACTAATGATAGGCTTTTATTTGAAATTGACTTAATTGCACTTTTGGTCCCAAAACTATTGCCTTCTTGCGAAAATCGTCCCCAAACTTTAAAATTAGCAAAAAAACGTTCTCCAATTATACATGTTGTTGCACTTTTGGTCTGCCATTTGCCTTCCGTGAGAAAACTAATGTGAGAAGCTGATGTGGCTCCCTCACGCTTGTCTCACGTGACTTTCTTCAAAGAGCTTGATGACTGGACAAGTCACATGTTTCTCACGTAACTCTGAAAGACTCTAACGGTCATCTCCATCGTCTTCTTTACCATGGAACCCTTTTAGAGTCACGTGAGAATCATGTGACTTGTCAAGTCATCAAGCTCTCTGAAGAAAGTCACGTGAGACAAGCGTGAGGGAGCCACATCAACTTCTCACGGAAGGCAAACGGCGGACCAAAAGTGCAACAACATGTATAATTGGAGGACGTTTTTTTGCCAATTTTAAAGTTTGGGAACGATTTTCGCAGGAAGGCAATAGTTGGAGACCAAAAGTGCAATTAAGCCTTTGAAATTTTAATTTTCTATGTCAATTTTAACGTGTTTTTTTAACTATCCAAACATTGGAAAATCTTGTCTCTCTAATCATTATTGTAGGTGACAATAACATCTTGCAAATGTCACCGACCTCATGCAAAACAGACACATGTACCTCTAGATATGAGTATTGAATACACCCTCCATGAACATGTTCTAACAACACCTTTGAATTGTTTTATAAGTAAAAAATGACTAAGTAGACATATAATTTAGCTCTTGGAATGTTCTTAAGAGTCGTACACATTTGCTCTAGCTTTCCATAAGATAACAACCGCCTCACAATTATTTCTATGGTGTAAGATACACTTAAAATGTTCTTAAGAGTCGTACACATATTCCTCTTTTTAGATAAATTTGTGCAATTCATTCAAATTTAATTCGTTTGAGATGAAATTTATAAGTGAAAATCAAGACTCACGGGTAAGAAACAATTCATTTCACATCTCTTCAAATTGTTGGTCTAGTTTCAAAAAAATTGTCCGAGTCTGCAAGGCTTTTTGTAGACTGTCAAGATAAAAATGTCACTAATCATGGTTATGGAAAGCTGCTGCATAACAATTGTTGACTCAAGAATTCTTCATCACTTCCACACTATAGCATATTATACGTTCTCCAGAATTACTCAACAAACAAATTTGTAATTCTGATAAATAGGAATGAAAGAACCAGAATTAAGCATTGATAAACTTGGGTGACCAGAACTTATATGGCATACTTGTTCATATCGACCACAAGGGGGAAAGTGGCCTACCCTTCCTGCATTCTGTGACACAATCAAGTACCATCTCTTGTAGCTGTTTCTCCACATCTTCTATGGGTTGGCAAGCATCTACAACCTGCTTCAAGCCAGAGGACAGAGATATGAAGAACAAAAGAAAAACGGTAATGGAGGAAGAAAAGGTTTAGTTTTAGCATGCTGTTAAAACTTGCATGAAGATCTAAATGCAATAAAATACTACAATGGTTACAAGCAAGATATATGGGACTAATTGAAGCATAAAAAGTGCTGCCACCTTGGTATGAAACCTATAATTTCAGAAGGGCCATATAAGAGCATTGGTATGAAACCTATAATTTCAGAGGGGCCATATAAGAGCCTATTTGGTTTTCAGTTGGGTGAATGTGAAAGCACATTCACTCAACCCAACAAGTGCATTTTGTTGGTTGAATGTGCATTGGAAATCATGATATTGAATTACAATGCTTCAAACGGACTTCCTAACTGAAAACCAAACAAGGTCATTTACCTTCCAGGAGTGATCATGAAGAACTTTGTAACTCTGAGCAACTTTTTTCTGAAACTCGAGCTTTTCATATCTCTCATCTCCATACCCTCCTCTTTCTGCAGCTTTCTCCGGTGATATGTCAAGGTATGCAACCAGATCAGGAGCCAACAACCCAATCTCCGGGGCCTTACACCATTCAAAATTAAGCCCTTTGGCAGAAGAGAAAGCCACCCCGGAATAAGAATAACGATCAACAATGAGAGTTGTTCCACTTTTCAGCTTTGTTTCCATCAACGATCGCTTCTCCCAACGGTTAGCACTGAAGAGGAGATGAATGGTATGATCATCCAATTGTGATGTGTTAGTAAGATAGGCAGATATCATTTGACCGACACTCGTGGTTCGGTCGGGAAATCTCAATAGTTCAGCATTGATTCCTTGCCCCTCTAAGTAGGACACTAGTCTGGTACACTGAGAAGACTTCCCAGAACGATCCAAGCCTTCTAGAACAACTAAGGCACCTCTAGACTCGTTTATGTTTCCCTCCATGCTACAATTAAGCTTTCTTCCTTCCATTGTTATCTTCCTAGGAGAACACTTAGAGGAGAATTTCACTCGAGAATTCAATGAATTCTGCAACAGTACTAGTGGTGTGAAACTCCTGAATGTGCCATAGATCATATCAACAAAAACTGTAAATGTACAAGTGTTGCGCACACTAGCTGTAACACCTACCTACCTCCTTTGCTTCAATTTGATGTGGATTGATGGAAGGGGGTGGATTCCCACTCAAAACAGCCAGCAATTTCGCGATCTTGATGTTCCTGGTAGGGTTTTTGCGAAGAGAGTGGCATCAACTTGCAGCGGCGTACTCCGACGGCGACGTGCGGCGCGGTGAAGGTGGCTGGACTGCAGATCGAAGGTGAAGAGGTTGGAAGACTAGGGTTTGGTGTGGGATCTGGTTGCTGGTTGAAACTGTTTTTTTTCTTTTTGTCAATTTTCTTTTAAAAATGATGGTTCTTTTTTTTGTCAATAAAATGATGGCTCAGGTAGCTGGGCTCACTAGGAATTGTGGGCTGAAGGTGCAATAGCTTGTTATTCCTCCACTGTCAGGAGCTAGAAGTGTTCGTGGCTATGTGAAACCAGCCTCAAGCTTAGGGATGGCAATGGGTAAGGTACTACCAACGTGAGTAGCAATTTGAATGCTCATTCTCGTACCCTTTGGGTACTTATATGCTCGTATCCGTACTCATTACCTGCAATTTAGTTAATAAAAATACAATTTTCATTTTCCAACATAAAATAATATAACTAATATTATAAATAAAGAATGATTAATTAAAAATACAAAAGATTATCCAAATATTTAATAAGTACAATCATTCATTTTTAAAAGAGTAACTTAGAAAGTTTTAAATTTAATTAAGTTTATTGATAAAGTGCGTGCGGGTATGGGGCGGGTTGGGTACTATAGTGCCCTTACCCGCACCCGTACCCACTATTTTTTGCGGGTATTACCTATACTCAACTCATACCCATCTAACGGGTTTTTACCCTATCCATTGTGGGTATTTTTAGCGGGTACTCAATGGGTCCGAGACCCATTGCCATCCCTAGTCACGCTTTGTCTCCTGTCTAGGAGCCATGAGACCTTAGCTTTCGCTAAAGACCCATGGCTCAACTCTCAACTTGGAGCGGGCAGGCCAGCAAGGTGCAGCCACCAGTCCAACCCAGCGATACCATAGCCATGTTCCATTATCTTGGTGCCCCCACTCGGATTACAAGCTATCGTTAGCAAGTTCGGCTGGTTGAAACTGTTTTTAACCGACAGAAAAGTGTTATTTAATTAAATTAAAAAATTAACATATTTTAAGGTTTAAAACCGCCTGAAGTGAAAGTGTAAATCGTGTCACACCAACTCTAGTTCCCAAAAGATAGCTCAAGTGGTAGGAGTTAGGGACATAAGGGTTGGGTGTGATGAAGGGTGAAGGGTCCCGAGTTCGGATGAGGGATTAATTTACTAACATTTCTAACAACTAACATTTGTCCATTAAAAAACAAAAAAATAACTAATATGAAAAAGAACTGAATAAAATTGGGTGTTTAGACTTCACAGTTCACACCTACGATGTTTTTGTTCTTGTCTGAAATTTGCTTATTGCATCTGTGCATCACTGCGAATAACAGAGTTACAGAGATAAAATTGGGATTTTGTGGCTTTCTAATTTTCCTCTTATGAAAACAAAATCTCTTTGGTGCATGTCGAATAATTTTATAAATACATATCTGATATCTCTAAATACAGTCAAGCCTGTATTCTTACTGATTTGCAACCAAAATCACAACTCATTTCCGTGGTAATGGTGCTTAAGAATGCTTATCTCCACTCCATTCAGTTTTAAGAAAGAAGAAAAAAGTTACACTAATGCTCAGCATCTAATTTTATTTCCCTTACATGTCGAATTTCCATTCTACCTTGCCTCGTCCCCACTACCAGACACAGAGGTTCTGCCGTTCTGCCCTCAGTTACTTCAATCTTAAGAAAAAATGAATAATGTACTAAAATCTAGTGCTCACCATATCTAATGTTACATAAATCTAAATACGTGTATTGAAATGTAAAGAATTATGATTTCAACTTAACATCTCAATGTTATCATGTAATCCATTTCATTGAAGCTCGTAATCTACTTCAATTCTTTTGGTATACAGACTAGGAATGTATAAATAGTACTAATAAGATGAAATTATTGCTCTACATAGCCTTTGACAAAAGAGCTGATCAGGTGTACAAAGCCTTTCACAAAAGAGCTGATCAGGTGTACAAACGTTTTGATTGATTCAAATGATACATGTTTGATTTTCCTAAGCTATGTCTCAGTTTAGAATTTCTGTGTCCGGTAAAAACATTCACTCATAAGGTTAACCACACTAAAATGTGAATGCTTTCGATTCGAATATGATTGTCACTTGTGAAAAATATCTTTCCTCCTCAAAAAATAAAGAGAGCTGGTTAGGTCCACCTTGAATGGTGTAAAGCAAATATTACTATAATATGTGTTTCTCACTTATTGGACATCGGATTCTCAGTGTAGTTGTAATTTTTAAAAGTTCTAAAAAATATGAGAATATTCCTTCTCTATCAGTACTAGTACATAGAGACACATAAATGGCATTTGTTGTGTATTTATATAGAATAGATACAACCTTTGTTTCATCCATCTCTCCATACGGCTAAGAAATATTTGTTAGAATAAAACAGCTCTTGCCTCTTTCCCCATCATCTCCATGTTTTTCTTCTTCCTCTTCTTGTAATCAGCAGAATAAAAATGATTATCATGAAGCTCTTAAGGTTGAGAACAACACCACTGCTTCTGGGGTTGGAGCCATGGCCAAATGATCAGGTTATTTAACCAAATCTGCCCTCAAGGCAAGTCTGATGCTTGGCTTTTTATATCTCTTGTTGGGTTTGCTCAGAATCAAATAAGAGTTCAGATTAGGATGTCATATCATGTAATTTGATATCACAAGTTTTCTGTTTCATTATGTCTTTCAATTCAGGGAACAAAAACAATGTCTTTTATATATGTAGCCATCTCTTGTGTACTCTGTGGCTGGCAGCACTGCTTGTGTGAATCAATTTTCCCTGTTCTTGCTCAATTGGATTCTCAATTTACTACATTGATCACATGTAAGTATGTAACTGTCATGGCCGGTTGAGGAAAAGCTCAATAGCATTCTGTTTTTCTGTAAATTAATGAATCAAAGGTGTTATATGTTGGATTTATCTCATACCTCTGCTATAGAATAAGTAATGTCAAATCCTCCTATAAATTCTCCTACATACTAACATCCTAAATGGAGAAAATATATCTACCAAAGAAAATAAAATCTACCCCAAAAAAAATGGAGAAAATATTAAATTGAAAAGTTAATGCACTTGTTATCTTGGAAGTGTAGAAATACTTAATTCTTTTTCAATTTAGTGAGAGTTTGTAGGAGAATGAAGTAAGAGGGCTTAACATATCTCTCATATGACCTTGCATTTGAGTTTTGATATATTCACAAATCACCAATGGCATTTTGCAGTGTGTGAACAATTATAAAGGATACATCATGCATCTAGTTCTAATTTCAGATCTGAAAAAAATTTATATCATGTTTCAGAAATTCAAACTAAGGAATTATTGGATTGTTGAGGAAGTATTAATAAAATCTCTCCAAATTGCTGGGAACTGGAAGAATTAGTACTTGTGATGAGATGTATGGGACATCTGCCGACAATTCACAGCTGGGGGAAGATTTTTATGAATATACAGTTGAAAAAGTTAGCTGCAACTAACATGTCACTATATTTAATTATATATGCTTTTTGGTTTTACAAAATTGTGTGTATAAAATTAATGTGTCCCAATTGAATGATATGATGTTTGAAATTACCCCATAAGGTTAAGAGTGCACTAGTTCACTTTTTGTACAACAACCAGGCGTGCACAGAAATTATCATTATGCTTATCATTCTTTCTTCCAACAAGTTTTATTTTGCAACAAGAGCCCAATAATTCGCTTATGGGAAGAAGCTACAAAATGTACCTTCTATAGGATTCAAACAAGAGCCCAATGATTCACTTATGAGAAGAAGCTACAAAATGTACCTTCTATAAGATTATCATGCTTTGAGTTGTGTGTTAACCGCTAATCCAAACACGCTATCATTATTATTATTCAAAACGTTAATTGGCCTAATCAAAACATGTTGTAGGGGGAAATGTTAATTAGGGCAATCAGTAGATAGTACTTCTTTCAGCATAAAGCCAAATGAAGGACACAGTTCTCTCCAATAATTTAGTTCTTAGCTGGTGTTCTTTACTACAGGATAAGCATAATAATTACCCTCAACTCTACCATCCATTAGTCCAATGGAAAATGTTTTCTTCACACCTCATTTTGAGGTGGAAGGAGGTGGAGGATGAGAGAGATAGGAAGAAAAGAAAAAGTAAGAGAGAGAAAGTAGGAGATGGGATAGATGATAAGAGGAGAGAGGTAGAAACAAAAATAGGTGAAAATTAAGTGTTTAAAAGATGAGGTGTGTATATATCATTACTCATTAGTCCATAATCTACTTCACTTTTCTTTATTAATTGTGGATTTATCAGTAATTGCCAAGTGTCCCATCTGGGGAAAGTGACATGCACCAACAAATAGTAACCTAAATAATCAATAAACAATTTTTTGTTGGCTTATGATTCATCATAGACAAAAATGACAAGCCAAATATGATTAATGACTTTGATCGACCATATCAAGGAGAGTTCAATCAAACTGAATAAATCTAGAATCCAATGTAAGAGCACCACCTCACCAGATTCCAACATTGATTAATCATTGTTTTTCCCACCTTTTATCATTTTCCAGTTCCACCATATGTTTTGATTTCAAGGGGCCAAAAAATTGATGTTCCTTGTGAATGTTTCAAGTGATGAATCAGTTATCATTGCTTGCTTTTACCATTTTCAACTTAATTATTTCAAAGTTCAGTGGTAGGTGAAAAGAAACAGGACTAATAAATAAAATTTCACTAGTGCAATTTATCAACAATGATTACAATTTTTTCTTGGCATAAGTTTAGCAAGTTAAGAATGCTATGAACCTAACTTCCCAACCCCATCTGGCATAGAAGTGGATCCTTTACTTTACCGAGGACATGGCCAAAATACTGAAAGATACTTATCGGCTCTCTTTTTTGAGAAAACAAAAGATCAAAAGAAAGAAAATGACAAAAGATGAACTTTATATCTCTACCTTTTTTTATGGATAAAAAAAGAAGGTTATGGCTTGTAACAAACAACCACCACTGGTTGTACTAGTCAATTAGTGGCATAAAGTGTATGTTTGAATGAAATCACGTCAGGCAAGAATCGTGGAAACTTATATTGATAGAGAAAACTTTCAACATTACACTTGCAGCTAGAACAATGCTACCTGTTAGTTGAATACAACAATAACAAACTCCAAGTTGATGAGATCAGTTACATGCATCAAATATCATTGAGTGTTACCAAAGACTAAACTACTATGGTTTCTCCTACAGTTTTCTTCGCCCTGATGTCATGCTTCTTGTGTGTCTGAAATGCAGCACAAAGTATGTTTGGTTTTCCCATACATAAAAGGTGAAAGGAGAAGAGTTCTATCATTAGGATTAAAGGGAAAGCAATGGTTTTTCAAACACACTCCGTTGCCAATCTTTCTAGTCCAGGCTCAAAGATGAGGGTTGCGTATGGTAACTTATCCGACTTCTTATGTGGATAAATGAAGCGTGTTTGAACGCAATAAGGTAAATAGAACAATAATCCACCATAGTTTGCACCACTTCCAAGAATACTATCAACAACAGAAACAGAAGCTCCCATGTCGGGCAATGTCCTTCTCTTCAAGGCCTTTCAGAAACGATCTGATAGCAAGATGTTCAGAGGCGTATGTCATGAAAGATGTTAATATAATGCCCCCAACAACCATCAAACCTAACCTGTTACAAATATAAGTCAAATTATATGTGTAAGTTCGATGACAATGATTTGAGATAAATGATTAATTTTTCATCAAGTCTTAAAAAAGCTTCAAGGCACATAAATATGGGCTGGTGTTGGTATTCTATGGGCTGTAAATAAGCCTCATACTATAGTAGAAGACAGACAAATAAAACAACAGCAAACAAAGCTATTAAAACCCCTAATTGTTTCCAAAACACCAGTTTAGCCTGATGTGGTTGGAGTTGAATAAAGAAAAGATCAATTACATGGTCAACAACCTTACAGTTGATAGTTTCTCATAATATTTCTTAATCAGAGTGATTGGATAAAATTACATGTTGAAAGCCAATCAGATGCTCATGATTACAAGTTCTCATTCAAAATAGATTAACGAGATTAACCAAATGTAAGTTCTTAACTTCTTATAAAAAAAATATTGGGAATTTGGGTTAGGCCTATCTCTACCCTAAAAGCTAGCACTACCCTTAGTAAAAAAAAATTCCATGTTTCTAGTCAATGTGGGCTCTACCTTAATAAAAACTTATATGGCCATGTCTCTAGTGGATGGAAAGTATAATTTCACCTAAAATAAGTAAAAGTCAATAACAAGACGAACGATGCATGCTTTAACATGATATCGATACTAATAACTGAAGGAAAGTTACCGTAAAAACAAGGCAGTAATTCCGAAAAGGCAAGGTAAAGATGGAGCAACAATGGCCAAGAAGGCCATTCCTAATCCATAGAACCATGCAGCAGCATCACAAGATGATATCTGACGCTGATGGCCTGCGAGTACATACGACATAAAAATTAATGAGATAAACAGAATCAGGATATTGAGGTCCTGGATAAGTATACCGAGGGCATGGTTAAATGAAAGACATCCCCCAAAATAAGCTTTAGTCATAGAGAACATACCTTTTCCTGCATCGTCATCAGAAGATCCAGGCTGAGACAATGAGGAAGATGCTCGTGAAGCCATGATCTTTCCCCAATGATAAATCAAACTGAGGTAACCTCCAAATAATATAAAGAAGATTGTGAATGTCCATTCATACATCAAAAGCAAACCAGTCCATGGAGTCACTTGCCGAGGTACTATCAAGAGAGCTAGTCCAAGAGAAACCACTGTAGCCATAAAACAGACACAGACAGAAATACCACCCAAATATGCTGGCACCTTGCAGTGATTACCATTTAAGAGCTGTTTAATACCATAAAAAAAATTAGTATCTTTAAAGTAGATAAAGCATAAGCAGTATGCATATCCAACCACAAGATTCGGATCCACTCATGTGATGGCGTCTCGTGAGTCAAACATTTGATGAAAAAGAAACACAATGTTGAGGTCGAGAATTTTTGGTGCCTCTTCGTAGTGATTGTGTCCTACTCCTTTGTCAATTGAATTGGTCATGCAAGGGCCTCACATGAGAGGATAAAAAACCCCGAACTAGAAGATGGGTAAAAAACCCCGAATCAAGCAAAAACTGACCTGATGGATGGAATTGATAGTAGAAGTGGAAATGCTGGTATATGCAAGTGGGGGCCCTGATTTCATCCTATAATAAAGGTGTCTGACATGATCAAATAGTGGGCTTCTACAACAGGAACCAAAGTTCCCTTGATTCTGCAGAAAATACTGTATTATGAGCCTAGCATGAATTCTTAATGCTTGGAGAATAATAGCAATCCATCATAGCTTACCTTTAGAAATGCACGATAACAGCAGAAGAGCAAAGCACAAAATGGAAGCAGAAAAAGAAACTTCACAAGAAAATCATCTTTAGGGTTTTGGCCGCCTGCAGTTCCAGGAAGGGATTCCTTCAGCTGTTCCCTTACATTCTATAGCACCAACAACATAACAAAAAGTCAAGTCAACATATTTTTGTAAAAAACTTCAACTCAGTGACAACTTGACTACTTAAGCAACACAGCCTTGTTGAAAATAAGCGGAAGACTAAAGTTTTGGAGATATTGGAAAAAAGGATAACAAGTTACACAAATACCTGCCAGACATCAACAGGTTTCAAAAGCCAAGATGTCCACCAGTCCCAAGGCTTAAGAGGACCAAGTGTATAATGAATCACACGGAGTTCATTCTCATCTACCATCCACTGGATAGATAATCATGCATGGTTAGATAATTGAACCAAGAGATGCAATGTATATGTAAATGCATATATGTGGTATTTCTGTGAGAATGTTTATGAACTAGGAAATATTCTTGCAGTTAATTCAGGCAATGCAAAAAAGAAAAAGAGAGATCCTAAGTTACTCAGTTCTTATTGAAATCATGTTCATCCACCTCCCACCATTCTAAGTTAACAAGAACATTTTGAATTAATTGGAAGGCAAAGGCCCCCTACAGACCATGCATGCTACCCAGTTTCTAGCAGGAAGTAAAGCAAGATGAAAATGTTTAGATGATGGAAAAAGTCAAGACAGTAGTTATAAACTAATTGCATCATATGGATTGGAACATTAGTTAAAAATCAATGAACGTACAGACAAGTTTGAGCTTAATTACATAGGGGGACTAGACTAGATTTAACAGACATCCATTTGAAGTCAAAACTCAAATCAGAAGATCAAGCATAATTAAGTTAAAAGGGAAGAAACAAAAAGTGAGATGTATGACTCATGTATTGCCCCTGGACACTTAAAAGGAAAGAACCATCCTTTTATTACCTATGTTCTAGTACCTTGTTAGCCAGCATGTAAAGACCAACATCTGCATTATAAAGTGTGGAAAGTCGCTCCATTTCAGGAACTGGTCTACTATCCAACATTTCAGGTGTCATATTTGGCTCAAAGACATGTGCATTGGGAAATCCAGAGTAATACGAATTGAGAAATCCCTGATCCCCTGCAAAAGCAAGAAGATGGATCAAGCCAATTGTTGAAACCTATCAGGTTCAAATCCGTATCTAATACAAGACACTCCAGACAACGAAACTCAACTTAACAAATTATTAGCATTCACCATTCACTATCAGTACATGAAATCAGTACCTCCAGTATAAGATGGTAGAGTTGTCACTTTGCTCATCATGTCACTAAAGACAGCAGCAGATGGCTGCACCACCATGACTCCCGAATTTAACCTCTCAGAATGCTTTAAATTAGCACAGAATTTTCCACACTTGAAAAGCTCTTCAATATTTTTAACCACAATCGTGTCGGCATCAAGATAAACAACTGCACATATATACATTCAAGACAGCCAATAAATCATACTCTATAACTGTAATTCCAAGTAGTGATATTTCATTTGAAAGACAAAAACCTAAATGCAAACGAATGGAAACGAGAATCTCAGTGGATGGTGGCAGCAAGCCACTCTGCCACTTACAATACCCGCGTATTTAAGTCGTAGAGTGTCCTCCAAAATTTCCATAACTAGGTTGAGTAAACAACACAAATAAATTACCTTTCTTGTAGTTAGTCATGTTAAATATTTTGAGCTTGGTATAAACACCCCAAAATCTCTTTGGACGCACTTGATTCGGATTCGCCAGTAAACTAATCTTCTCAACTATCCACCCATCAGCCTATACACACAAAAACAGTGAAAATCAAAATCATAAACCCTACCCAACAGTGATAAAATGTGAATTTCATCTCGTTTGAAAAATGCATTCAGCAATTGAATTTGCAAGAAAAAAAACAAAGAGGAGAGTGAACCTGGAGAAGGTGATTGGCATAATCAGAGACACCATCTGAGACCAAAACCACCATGTCCTGTTTGGATCCAGTGTCGCGAATCGATTTCCCCAGAACTCGAACGCCCAACAAGAATTCATCTCCGTACAACAGAGTCGCATATGCCACATCTGAACTCTGAGATTGAGATCCCAAAGAAGCTTTTGATTCAACTGAAATCAACAAAATTATCAAGCATAACCATGGTTTCATTGTATGTAACTCGATTCCGCGACGAGTGATTGTTTTCTCGAGAAAATTTTGTGTTTTTTTTCTCGAGAAAATTCGAAGGGATTTGAATTCAATTTTCCCAGTCGATTTGTTCCTGTGTGAAGTGGCCTACGGGGAAACGATGCTCCTCCACTATTTTTATGCGTAAATCATCAAATTGGTCCCTGAAATTTCATGCCGCTCACGATTCGGTCATTTGAAAGTGGCCTAATTTTAAGAGTAATTATGGTCACCCTAAGGTTGATAACATTGGCGTTCGTTGGTTTGACATTTTTGTTAGGTTAATGAAGTAGATTTTGTGGTAGTTCAACGTTGAAGTGAAGATATATATTTTCTTCAAAATGTTATTCATTCTAATATTGTTTCACCTCTTTCTAGTTTCATGCTCATATGCAGGGATTGATGCAAGTAGGGGAGTATGAGGGCAAGTGCTCTCACTTGAATTTGAAAAAATACATTAGAAAAAAGTTTGAGTAGTAAAAGTATGTGGTTTTTTATGACTCTTTTAATAAAAATTGTCCTCACTAAATTTGAGTAATAAAAGTATGGTTTTTGATGACCCATTTGATAAAAATTGCCCTCACTTATGTCTCACATTGCTTAAAGTTGAAAATTTTGAACACAAATTGGATATTTTTTTATTTAGTGTTTCTTGAATCTTGAGTAATGTCCATCAAATATTACACCATTCTTCTCCTTTTCCTCTTTATGTATTGGGATTGAAGTACCCTTTGTACTTCCTTTTAATATATTATTCATTGCTTATAAAAAAAAATACATCATTCTTTCACTCTCATTTATTTTGTCCAATAGTTATACCATGGCTCACAAGATAACCCCAACCTCAAATCCCCAACTATTTTTCTTCTTTCATTCAACACTTAATAGCTGTGTGAGGTTGATTTATAGATACATGGATGGTGGATGTTTATATCTATCATCATTCATCATTCATCATGGCTAATTTTTTAAAATAAATTATTTGCAGCATAACAAAACTTACAATTATATGAGTTAATAAAAAACATTGTGAGAGTTATTTTATTCTTTATTCCATTAAATTAATATTTTTAGGAGTATGAAACTAATTACGATTATGCTATTTTTGCTAGAAAAGTTTCTCAAGAAAATCAATATTAGGGCAATCATTTTCTTCTCAATCTTAAGTACTTGATAAAATTTTGGGCTCGTCAATGAAAAAATGTTTTATAAAATTTGATTCATAAAAACTTCATAATAATCATAGTTTAAGGTCAAGAATTCCATGTTATCATCCTAGAAATAGTTTCTAGATCGAGAATTATACTTCAAATTTACATATGTGTTTTGCCCTCACAACAAAAAATTCTTGGATCCTTCACTGCTTATGTGTGTAGTTTTGGACCTTCATCTCATGTTTAGTGACAATGTGGGGTTAGTATTTCATCCTTTATAAGTAGCAATAATGTAGAATAGGGAAATTTTATTTTATATAAGCCAAATAATTGCATTCAACCTTAGCACAAGGGGTGCTAAACTCAAATGCAAGGGAAAAAAAGAATGTAGTAGCAAAATAGCCACCACAAAAAGAAAAAAGAAAAGAAAATAACAAACTAGAAGTTCAACTAAAATACAAACAGTATGATCAATTCCACCTACCAAAGAACACACTAAATAAAAGGCAAGGACCAACAACAATTCCCAGCATCCCTCAAGCATGAACAAACTGTATAAGTAGGAAAGCAGCAACAACAAAAGCTCCCAAAGCCCACCAAACCCACAAGAGAAAGCATTAAAATTACAAACCAGAAAGGAAAGTAATTTTTTTTTAATAGGAGAAAGGAAAGTAATTGAGTTTGTTTCCCATAAAAACAAAGAGTTATGGAAGGCCCAGGGCCGTGTACAGACAATTTGAGACTTTATGCGAAAATGTTAAATGAGCTTTTTTTTAGAGAATTTTTAACAAACTTATCATAAAATATTAATTTTTTTATTAATCTTCTAGCTTTTTATCTGCAAAATCATTTGACAGAGTTTTATTATCAAGCAATTCTAATAGGAATTTATAATTTTTTTATGAAAGATTTTTTTATTTTTTAAATAAGATTATATACTTTTTTATGTAACAAAACAGATGATATTGTTAGTTAGTTTAAAAAAAAGATGATATATTGGTCCAACCTCCTTTTTTAGTTGACTAATATTTAGGAAATAAAATAATTGTGATTTTTTTATATTTAGGTTGTTTAAAATTTATTAATAAGACCGTTGTTGGCCCAATATTTTGGCCCAAGGAAAAAAAACACATCCGGCCCAAAACACCCAAGGTAGTCGAATTTGGACTAAAGAAAGAAAAATGAAAAGGCACCAAGTTAAGGAGGCAGCCGAATTCGACACTAGCAATTACTGCTAAATACAGGCACATGTAACACGTGCCGCATTGACCAAGTCAGATTCTCACCACGTTAGTCGAAAACGTGGCCAGGAAACAGTTGAAGCAGTTGAAGCACACGATCTCCACCACCACGCATGGAACTTCCGGAGCAAGCATCAGATCGTGGGAGAAACCAGACTCACTAACCTATCCATTGAGGAGGAAAACCGTCAAGGACACGCGGAACATGAAGCTCTATAAATAGGAGAATCCAATTCAGAAAGAGGGTTCCCAACTCAAACTCTGAAAATTCACCAAAAAGCTCTAAATGTCCGCATCAATGAGACTCAAGGAGCAAGACGTGATGATGGAGGAGTATGTTGCAGAACCAACACTTTAGTTTTCTTGTATTAAGTTTGTTAATTTCCAGTTCTTTTATGCACTTTTCCTGTCGAAATCCACACTTCTTGTAGCTTACGTGTTATTTTGATGTATGTGACTCCTTTGTAATTGACCCGTGCTTGATGAAATCCAGTTCTATTTGAACCAATTCATTGTTGTCGAAAACCATTCACACACACACACAATACTTTGGCAAAGCGTTTTCTCAAAAGGACCCTGAATTTAAACTTCCTTTAGTCGAACTAAGAGGATATTTGTTTACCAAAAATCAGTGTAAACAAATTGGCACGCCTAGTGGGACCGTTTTTGTGAAAACTAAGTTTTACAGAAGCGTTTTGTGTGTTTATTGTATTGCATGTTACCTGGTATTTGTTACTTGCTTTGTTTGTGATTTACGTGTTATATGCACCTAAGAAGTGGAAAGACTGTGAGTATGGCAAGCAATCGAGGAAGAACTTCCCCCCAAGGGTCTAACGTGGGCAATCAGGGCAGTCCTGGGGGGAGTAGCGGTAATGAAGAAGTGTCTACTGGGATGGGGCCTGGCACCACCGTGCCAACCCAGAACGTGGCAATTTCTGCAGTTGCAGAAATGCCTGTATCTACATCAGTGCAGGCACAACTTGTTCCAACGGTTACAAGAGGAGACATGCCTTATGGTATGCCTATATCTGTGATGCAAGGCATACAAGGCACGTATTCGACGTTCCCTGAGAATGTTCCCCCATTCAGCATACCCCCCTTTGGGGCAAATGGGACAATGTTGAACTTAGGGAGTAGTCGAGTTAGTCCTCCTGGCCCTATTCCTGGGTCTAGTTCACAAATTTATTTGTCTACAGGTATGAACACTGGTTCACTTCAAGCCATTAGGCAGCAGGTAGATGATAGTAACCACGAAATGGTTAACATGCTATCTCGTCAGATAGGCGAAATAATTAACCCTGTGCTCCAAAATAATAATGCCAATAACCAGCATTTGGCACGTCAAATGGATCGTTTGGCTACAGCCCTGGGGGCACCAGTCGAAATTCAACCAGTACCAGGGATTAACCAAATCCCATTGCCTAACCATGTCCCTGCCCCTGTGCGCTATCAAGCGCCACAACGCCAAGATATGGGGGCAAACCCTTTGTTTGGGGGAAACGAGGCAATGCACCCACCATTGCAAAATGTGTACATGGTAAACAGGGAAGAACACGCTGATGGTGTGCTAGAAAGAATTCGACACCAGAACGCTGGGGGGCAACAAAATGTTGCTGCGGTAGTGGAACAATTGTTGAACCAACATGGCTTCAACGTGGTTTTCGCGAATAGACCCCATTTTGTGTCGGCCTTTACAGAGGAAGTTCTCGAATCAGAGCTTCCTCGAGGCTGGAAGGTCCCCAAATTCACTAAGTTCTCCGGGGATTCAGGGGAGTCTACTGTAGAACACATAGCCAGGTACCAAATCGAAGCAGGGGACTTAGCCATCAATGAAAACTTGAAAATGAAGTACTTCCCGAGTTCTTTAACTAAGAATGCATTTACCTGGTTCACCACCCTCGCTCCTAGGTCAGTCCATGCATGGGCCCAGTTGGAAAGAATTTTCCACGAACAATTCTTTAGGGGAGAGTGCAAAGTGAGTTTGAAAGATTTGGCTAGTGTCAAAAGGAAGCCAGCAGAGTCCATTGATGATTATCTAAACAGGTTTAGGATGCTTAAATCTCGATGTTTTACTCATGTCCCTGAACATGAGCTAGTTGTCTTAGTCGCTGGTGGTCTAGAGTATTCTATTAGGAAGAAAATCGATACTCAATACATTCGAGATATGTCCCTACTCGCAGACAGAGTGAGGCACATCGAATTACTAAAGGCTGAGAAATCCGAGGAAAGGACCAAAACCACTAAGTGGCCAAAGAAGAAAAAAGTAGCATACATAGACACTGACCCAGTGTGTCAAAGTCCATGTGTCTATCGAGAAACCCCTACGGATATTGACATAAATGATGTTAATCTGGCTGAACTCCAGCCAGGTGATCCTTATGTATGTAAAGCATTGAAACCATATGAAAACAAACTTGGGGAAGAAAGCCCCAAGAATACCATTCCTGCAGTAAAAACTTATACTTTTGATGTGACCAAATGTGATGCAATCTATGATATACTCGTGTCTGATGGTTTGCTTGTGGTCCCTAAAGACCAAAAACTTCCTTCTCCTGAGCAAAGGAAAGGGAAGAAATATTGCAAATATCACAACTTTTTTGGTCATTGGACCTCACAGTGTGTTCGTTTCAGGGATCTTGTGCAGGGGGCATTGGATTCAGGAAGACTCAAGTATGATGAAAAAGCCAAAAGCCAAATGAAGATTGACTCTGATCCGTTGCAGGTAGCTGAAGCCAACTATGTGGAACCCTTCTACATTGGCATGGTCGACATTTCTGAAAAGCTAGATTTAGGTTTGACACTTGGAGAGGCCAAGGAGGAAAACATTGCTATTGAAGAACCAGAGGTCGAGAAAGAGGTGAGCTTAGAGGAGGTTTACCCCAAGGCCGGAGAAACTCTTGTTGAGTTTCTGTCCCGGAGCAAAGATGGCGAAAAAGAAGTCATGTTGTGTCCTCGATGCAGCGCCGTTTTCGACAAATCTACAGCCAAAGCCTACCAAGATTCTGAAATGAAGAGGCATTACCAGAACAAAATGCCTGTGTCTAGGAGGTTGAAATACCCCCATGAGGAGTGGGTTGAGAGAGGCCAGGAACTCGATGGCCATAAAGGCCAGAAGTCGAGGATTAAAGACAAGACTTACGTCCCTGATGCTGGGTTGCCAAAGAATCAATGGTTCAGGCCAGCGCCTCCAAGACCAAAACAACACCAAAAATGGCAGAAAATCGACTTGGGTCAGGGATCCTCTTACATCAACAATTCCCGTGTGTCGCGAAGCTACTCCTATGGCTCTGGGAACTACTATGCTCCTGAGCAAATGACCAGGACTCAGTTCAGACGTTTTTTGAGGAAAAGGAAAGCTGAAAGGGAAAGAGGTGGCAAGTTCCGTTCACTATGGGACATAAAGCCAGAAGATAATCCCCGCAATGAACCTAGTGTGGCGTCGATTATCAATCAGCTAGACCACGCCATCAAACAGGGAACAACTGCGCCACCAAACCCAGCCAAAGAAAAGGGGAAAGATGTTGTCGAAGATGAGGATGAAGACATGCTCGAAGATTTCGATGACAGTGATGGGGAAGACCTTAACATCATCTACATAGTGTCTATCTTACCTGCAGAATTCGATAGAATCTCAGAGGTCACTGAAAGCGAGGAAGACTACTATGTCGAAGAAGAACCAGATGATAATCCTTTGTGTTATTATGTGATGCAGAGAGGATCTGTCGAGGATGAGAGAGCTATCTTCCAGAGGCCAACTGAGCAAATGAAGAGCCATTTGAAGCCGTTATTTGTTTGGGCCAAAGTCGAGGAGAAAGGAGTTAACAAAGTCCTTGTCGACGGAGGAGCTGCAATCAACCTGATGCCTGGGTTTATGCTCAAAAAGTTGGGTAAAACTGAAGCAGACCTAATCCCACATGATATGGTACTTTCTGATTATGAAGGAAAGACAGGTTCTTCCCTGGGGGCAATTATGTTGAATATAACTGTAGGAATGGTGGCCCGCTCCACATTGTTCATTGTGGTCCCTTCAAAGGCCAATTACAATTTGCTGCTGGGAAGAGAATGGATTCATGGCGTGGGGGCAGTGCCTTCAATTTTACACCAACGTATATCCATTTGGAAGGCTGATGGAGTTGTCGAAAATGTACAAGCAGATCAAAGCTACTATTTAGCAGAGACAGGCTATGTTGGTAAGAAGAATTTCGAGAAGAGTTTAGCCACAATCTCTCCTTTAGACACAGTGGCTAATCAATATTTCAACCCATACTCAGAGTACTCAGTGACATTGGATCCCATCCGGGGCCTAAACCTCAATGAAGCATGCAAACCTGATGCCATGAGTGGATGGCACAGCGATGAAGAAAAGGATGCCACTAGTGAGTGGCAAACCAGTGGTAAAGATGATTAATTCGAGCATAGCTCGAATTTCGGCTTACGCAGCCGAAAACAAAATAAGGACGGCCTTAGAGGCCGAAAGAATAGCCAACGAAATGGCTATTGACGAAGCTAATGTCTCAATCCTGCCTGTCGAGTTGACACCTCAGGAGGAGGCAACAACGAATAAGGATAACGCGTGTTTGGAAGAAGACGAGCAGAGCGTCGGAGAATTTGAAGATCTCCGTAATTTAAGACTGGATTGCATCTACGATGACAGCCCATTGGGTTTCGAGAAGCCAGCGCTCGACATTTCCAAGAAAATGGAGGCACAGGACCCTTTAGAAGAAGTAGACTTGGGTGATGGCTCAGAGAAGAAGCCAACGTACATCAGTGCTCTTATTGATCCAGAGTTAAAGGATAGGATGGTGAAATTACTCAGAGAATTCAAAGACTGCTTTGCTTGGGATTATGATGAAATGCCAGGGCTGAGTCGAGAACTGGTAGAATTGCAGTTGCCCATCAAAGAAGACAAGAAACCAGTCAAGCAATTACCCAGAAGGTTCCATGCAGATGTGTTGGTAAAGATCAAGGAAGAAATCGAAAGGCTTCTCAGGTGCAAGTTTATCAGGACAGCCCGATATGTAGATTGGTTAGCCAACGTGGTCCCAGTAATCAAGAAGAATGGAAAGATGAGAGTTTGTATTGACTTTCGAGATCTTAACGATGCCACTCCAAAAGACGAGTATCACATGCCCATTGCCGAGATGATGGTGGATTCAGCTGCGGGTCACGAATACTTAAGCTTGTTGGATGGTTATTCAGGTTACAACCAAATCTTCATAGCAGAAGAGGATGTGTCAAAGACGGCTTTTCGATGTCCAGGTGCCTTGGAGACATATGAGTGGGTGGTCATGCCATTTTGGTTGAAAAACGCTAGCGCGACCTACCAAAGGGTAATGAATACCATCTTTCATGATTTTATTGAAACTTTCATGCAGGTCTACATCGATGATATTGTGGTGAAATCCCCATCAAGGGATGACCATTTATTGCACCTAAGAAAATCCTTTGAGAGAATGAGAAAATATGGCTTGAAAACGAACCCCCTTAAATGTGCCTTTGGTGTCATTGCAGGTGATTTTTTGGGTTTTGTGGTGCATAAAAAGGGCATCGAGGTCAACAAAAATAAAGCTAAAGCCATTCTCGACACAAGTCCTCCAACCAGCAAGAAGCAATTGCAATCACTATTAGGAAAGATTAACTTCCTGAGGAGATTCATTACCAACCTCAGTGAGAAGACCAAGTCCTTTTCCTCGCTTCTTCGATTAAAGAAGGAAGATGTGTTCCGCTGGGAAGCAGAACACCAAAAGGCATTCGATGAACTCAAAAAGTACCTGTCCAATCCACCTGTAATGGTACCACCCATCAAGGGGAGGCCAATGAAGCTGTATATTTCCGCCACAGATGAAACCATTGGGAGTATGCTGGCTCAGGAAGATGAAGATGGCAACGAAAGAGCCATATTTTACTTGAGTAGGATGTTAAATGGCGCAGAAACTCGATACACTATGATCGAGAAATTGTGTCTATGCCTGTACTTCTCTTGTGTAAAGTTGAAATATTACATAAAGCCAATCGATGTAATGGTTTTTTCTCATTATGATATAATAAAGCATATGTTATCCAAACCAATCTTGCATAGTCGAATTGGTAAATGGGCTTTGGCCCTAACCGAATATTCACTAACTTATGCCCCATTAAAAGCAATTAAAGGGCAAGCGGTTGCTGATTTCCTAGCAGATCATACTGTGCCTAGAGAAATCGTGACTTACGTGGGCATACAGCCTTGGAGATTATACTTCGACGGTTCTAGCCATAAAAATGGAACTGGAATCGGGATGTTCATCATGTCCCCGCAAGGCATCCCCACTAAGTTCAAATTTAGGATCAAGGGCAATTGCTCGAACAATGAAGTCGAGTATGAGGCACTGATATCAGGCCTCGAGATCTTACTAGCTCTAGGGGCAAAGAACGTTGTCGTAAAAGGAGACTCCGAGTTGGTAGTAAAGCAGCTTACCAAAGAATACAAGTGCGTTAGCGAGCATCTAGCCAAATATTATGTAAGAGCAAATAATTTGTTGGCTAAATTCAACGAGGTTGGAATAGGTCATGTTCCTAGAATAGAAAACCAAGAAGCCAATGAATTGGCGCAGGTTGCTTCTGGGTATATGGTAGATAAACTAAAGCTGACAGAGCTAATTAAGATCAAGGAAAAGCTAAGCCCATCGGATCTCGACATTATGTTTATTGATAATCTAACCTCCAACGATTGGAGAAAGCCAATTGTCGAGTACCTGCAGAACCCAGTAGGGTCAACTGATAGAAAAGTTAAGTACAGGGCTCTAAGTTACACCATTTTAGGCAACGAGTTGTTTAAAAAGAACGTCGACGGCACATTGTTGAAATGCTTAAGCGAGGACGACACATTTATAGCTGTATCGGATGTTCATGACGGCCTATGTGGTGCTCATCAAGCAGGAGCAAAAATGAAATGGATCCTATTTAGGCAAGGTTTGTATTGGCCAACTATCATGAAGGATTGCATTGAATATGCAAGAGGCTGTCGAGATTGTCAAAGACATTCAGGAATCCAGCATGTGCCAGCCAGCGAATTGCACTCTATTATCAAGCCATGGCCTTTTAGGGGGTGGGCAATGTAAGATCAAGATTTGGTCATGTGGTACAACTCTATGTTTTGATGATAACAAGTATTTATTTGTGGATGAACAACTATGATACTCTAATGTTTGTCTTGAGTGTTTTGACAAACAGGTTCTGATTCTGACACCAGAAGATATATTCGTCAGAAGATCTGAAGATCAGAGGATCTGAAGATCAGAGGATCTGAGGATCAGAGGATCAGAGGATCAGAAGATCAGAGGATCAGAAGATCAGAAGATCAGAGGATCAGAAGATCTGAGGATCAGAAGATCTGAAGACCAGAAGCTCTGAGGGACCAGAGGCTCTGAAGGTTCAGAAGCTCTGAAGGTCCAGAAGCAGAAGTTACGAAGGTCAGAGGATCCAAGCATCCCTCTGACTCTGATACCAATTGATGCTACTACAACTTCTGACTTGCGTCATCAGAAGAAGAGTAGGTTCCTAGCTTCTCATTCTGAAGCATCTGAAGATGAAATTTTGTCCAGAACGGAGATGTCACCAGAACCACACTTCTGCTCTCATAAGAAGATATACTAATCAGCAGCCAAGTATCCCTTGGTATTCCTTCTGAGGGGGAGTATTTCGTCTTATGCTCTTACTATTTTTTTCCTCCTTCATTCTTTTTGCTTATGACAAAAAGGGGGAGAACTTATAGTATCTTGACAACTCCTATATTATTTAGCTCAGAATCTAGATATTACTAATGTTGATATTAAGTATTAGATTCAGGGGGAGCTTAGCTCAGAATCAAGCACGAGTCTTGGATTCAGAAGGAGCAAGATAAACTATACACATCAGGATAAGTTTTAACTCTGATACCTTATACTCTGAGTGTATTCAGTTTATTTGTTTAGAGTTGTTCATCAAAATACATGGTTTTGTCATCATCAAAAAGGGGGAGATTGTAAGATCAAGATTTGGTCATGTGGTACAACTCTATGTTTTGATGATAACAAGTATTTATTTGTGGATGAACAACTATGATACTCTAATGTTTGTCTTGAGTGTTTTGACAAACAGGTTCTGATTCTGACACCAGAAGATATATTCGTCAGAAGATCTGAAGATCATAGGATCTGAAGATCAGAGGATCTGAGGATCAGAGGATCAGAGGATCAGAAGATCAGAGGATCAGAAGATCAGAAGATCAGAGGATCAGAAGATCTGAGGATCAGAAGATCTGAAGACCAGAAGCTCTGAGGGACCAGAGGCTCTGAAGGTTCAGAAGCTCTGAAGGTCCAGAAGCAGAAGTTACGAAGGTCAGAGGATCCAAGCATCCCTCTGACTCTGATCACCAAGCTTCACAAGTTCCAACACGAAGCATTCCTCTGATCAGAAGTCAATGGTTAAAGGCAAATGTCTCTATCGAGAAGTACAAGAGCAGTGTACTATTCTGAAAAGCCTACCTACCAAGGTTCAGCCACAGCAGGTTCTGGAAGTTCCAGAAATGCCCTCCAACGGTCATATTCTCTCAACAGAAATATCCTTTGCACCTTGGACTATAAAAGGCTGAAGAAAAGAAGAAAGCAGTAAGAGAGAAAAACCAAGAGCTGCAATACAAGAAAAGATTCAAGCCTCTACTTTCTTCATCTATTCTTATTTGGTTTACACTCAGCTTATTTAGAAGCAAACCTTTGTAAACACCAACCTCAAACAGTTGTTTGATTTTCCTTAAGGGACCGGGTAGGTCAGTATCCTTAAGAAGACTAAGAGAGTGAATCTTAGTGGTGATTCCTTTAGGAGATCAAGGTTGATCGGATCCTAGAGAAGACTAAGAGAGTGAATCTTAGTGATAGCTAAGTCAGTGTATTGTTAGTCACTTGTAGGTTTCAAGTGCAGTTGTAACAATTATCTGATTAGTGGATTGCCTTCATTCTAAGAAGGAAGAAATCACCTTAACGGGTGGACTGGATTAGCTTGAGGGATTTATCAAGTGAACCAGGATAAAATACTTGTGTGCTTCTCTCTTCTCTCTATCTTTATCCGCTGCACCATCTATCTTAGAGAAACCGAAAAGATTTACTTTAAATCTTAAGGGGAAAGTTTTTATATTGAAAACGCTATTCAACCCCCCCTTCTAGTCGTTTTTCCCACCTTCAGGCAATAGACTTAATTGGCGAAATTCACCCAGCCTCATCAAAGCAACACAAGTATATCATTGTAGCAGTCGATTATTTCACTAAATGGGTCGAAGCCATTCCATTACAGAACGTAACACAGGAAACGGTAATCAAGTTTATGCAAAACCACATTGTGTATCGATTTGGATTACCAGAGTCAATTACGACGGACCAAGGCACAGTATTTGTGGGACACAAAGTGACAGCTTTTGCAGAATCCTGGGGGATCAAACTCTTAACCTCGACCCCTTACTACGCTCAGGCAAACGGCCAAGTAGAAGCGGTTAACAAAATTCTAATAAGCTTAATCAAAAAGCATGTGGGTCGAAAACCAAAAAGTTGGCACGAATCTTTAAGCCAAGTCTTGTGGGCTTACAGGAATTCACCAAGGGAAGCGACCGGAACAACGCCTTTTCGACTGGCCTATGGCCAAGAAGTCGTGCTGCCCGCAGAAGTATATTTGCAATCGTGTCGAATTCAAAGACAAGAAGAAATCCCAAGTGAAATGTACTGGAATATGATGCTAGACGAAATGGTCGACCTCGACGAAGAAAGGCTCTTGGCGCTGGACGTTTTAACAAGGCAAAAAGATCGCATAGCTAAAGCATACAACAAAAAGGTTAAAAATCGATCTTTCGTTGCAGGTGATTATGTGTGGAAAGTTATCCTCCCAATGGATAAAAGAGATAAAGCCTACGGGAAATGGACCCCCAATTGGGAAGGGCCATATACAATCGAGAAGACGTTACCTAATAACTCTTATGTGATTAAGGAATTGAGCGATCAGCGTCAAAGTGTTGCGATAAATGGCAAGTATTTAAAAGCATATAAGCCAATGTTGCACGAGCTTAAAATCAAATGAAACATAAGCGTTAAAATTGCCAAATCACATTCATTGATCAGGAAAAACTACAGGTATGGCAAAATACAAATAAAACTAGAAGCCTAAAAAGGAAAAATGGCTCTGTATCCGTCATATCTAGCTTGCATGGGTGCTAACCGATCCACCAGCGCCACCATCTGGCCCTCAAATCGAGCCTTCTTTTGACGAGCAACCAAGTGAAGGTATGAAAAACGGTAGAAAGGGGGGGTTTGAATAACGTTTTCAGTATAAAACTTCCACCTTAAAGATTTTGACAAATCTTTCGAGAACTTAAGTGCTAAAGATAAGAGATAGGAAAGCACACAAGGATTTTATCCTGGTTCACTTGATAAATCACTCAAGCTACTCCAGTCCACCCGTTAAGGTGATTTCTTCCTTCTTAGAATGAAGGCAATCCACTAATCAGGTAAGAGTTACAACTGCACTTGAAACCTACAAGTGACTAACAATTACACTGACTTAGCTCACACTAAGATTCACTCTCTTAGTCTTCTCTAGGATCCGATCAACCTTGATCTCCTAAAGGAACTAAACAAACTGTTTATCAAAGAATTGTTTACAAGAGATTTGCTTCTAAAAAGCTAATAGTAAACTCAATGAATTTCAGATGAAAGAAAAACTTAGAAGAATTTAAGATTGTCTTGCGCGTATGTGAATGCTTCTAGCCGTTTCTTTCAGTCTTCAGCCTCTTTATATACTCCAAGGATTAGGGTTGAGCGTTGCATGGGAAATGCTACCGTTGGAGGGCAGTTCTGGAAAATCCAGCTTCTGTTGTGTCTGAGACTGTTAGGTAGGTCGTCAGGATAGTACATATGCTTTTGTACTTGGATAGCGACGCGACCTTTAAACCTAGGAGACTTCTGATCAGGGGAATGCTTCATATTGGAACTTGTGAAGCCGGTTGATCAGAGTCAGAGGGAAAGCCCAGATCCTCTGACCATTGTTTCTTCTGATTCTGAACTCAGAGGGAAGAACATGGTCTTCAGAGTATCTTGCTTCTGGACATCAGAACTTCACTAATCAGCTTCTGGATCTTCAGAGTCTTCTACACCATCAGAACATCTGAGCCTTCAGTGTTTCTTGGTTATCAGACTTTCTGGATCTTCAGAGCTTCTCGTGACTGAGTCCACATCAGAGTTTGTATAACTTCAGAACTTCTGAAGCTTTTCCACTGTTCATACTGAACATGGTGAATGCGAAAGCGTTGCTTGGGTAGCTCTTTATACACAGTGCTTCTGATTTGTGTGAGATTGAGTTGAGGTCAGAGCCTGTAAATAGCACACTCAGAAAAACACGTTAGAGTACCACAATTGTTCATATCAAAAGGTTAACTTGTAATCATCAAAACATAGAGTTGTACTACTAGATCAAAACTTTGATCTTACAATCTCCCCCTTTTTGATGATGACAAAACTAAGATTTTTGATGAACAATTCTTAAACATTAAACTGAATTCACTCAGAGTTTAGAGATATAGAATAATACTTATCCTGATGTGAATAGTTTATCTTGCTCATTCTGAGCTTAGCTCCCCCTGAATCTAATACTTGATGCAAACGTTAGTAAAGTCTAGATTCTGAGCTAAATGGTTTAAGAGTTCAGAGAGAAAAACTTATGACATAGATGAAAATCGAGTAATCAGAGCGCATAAGTAATCAGAGTCACGGACAGGGTATCAGAGTCTTGGGTAACAGAGTCAACTTATAATCACTTCAGAAGAAGTGAAATGTATTCCTTGTATTTGCCCAGTGACACATCTATGGTCATGAAGGTGGAACTCTTAAATTCTCCAAAAGAAAAAATAAATCATACTAACACATCTTACACATCAAAAACTGGGTTTACTCCCCCTTTTTGTCATAAGCAAAAAGCTTGGGGTGTGAAAAACTTAGCTTGAAGTACAAGGTACTCCCCCTTAGAGAAGGTCTAAGTTTAAAGGAAAAGAAAATGATGCAAGAATCAGAGTTAGGCGAAATAAATAGAAGAGTTAATGCAAGAGAAGAACGTTTACCACCGGTCAAGTGAGTAAAGAGAAGGGTCAGTTACCAAGAACTTAACCTCGAGAAACCGTAGGAGCATTAACTTTCAGAGAGAAAGTGAAGCCTATATAAAGTGTTGGAGAGAAAGGTAAGCTTCACACCTCGAACAAGTTTCAGTAAGAAAATGGCATCATACATCGTAGCACTAGAAGAGCTGAGGAAGAAGGCCTTTGAGGAGGACTTGTTCCTTAACATCAGGCATCCAGAGGGTACAACGACCATCGCGGAGCTGACACGGACATTGCTGGAAGAGGACCTGCGTCCAGAGGTGAAGAGAGACCTGAGGGAATTTCTTGCCTTCGTGGAGGAGGTGCAAGAACTCAGCCGGCTTGAACTCAAGCTGCTGGAAGAAAAAGAGAGTTTGGAAGAGAAGCTCAAGACCGCAGAAGAGATTATGGAGAGGAATGAGCTAAAGGACAGGCTCAACAACATCCAGCATGCACTGGAGCGTCTGGAGAAGGATAGGTCAGAGCAGCGCCAGGAGTGCAGAAGAATGAGGAGGGATCCTCCATTCTAGACTTGGGAAGGAATGGATGATGTAAACATAAAGAATGTATGATGTAAACAGAAAAATATTATGAATAAAAGGATTTTTGCAAACATATGTGACACAAATATATATAGATATGCATAGATAATCACAAACGAACAAAGTAGAATAAGTAAATATAAAGAAACAGAGTTTAACAAAAAGAAAACAATGTTAAATAAAAAGAAAAACGAAGAGATCCTAAAACTAAGGTTTATCAGTTCGTCGCAGAAGTTCCATCATCATGTGCTTCATCTTAATCAGCATGGATTCATGAATGTCAAGACGCTGTTCCATGATGTCGAGTCTGGATGAGCTTGACTGAGCAGAACCGGAAGGAACATTCTGAGCAGCTTGAGAATCTGGAATGGAAGCAGAAGCAGCAGGAGTAAACACTACTGGTGCAAGTGCTTGGCATCTAAGAGCTTCAGCCTCAGCCTCAAGTCGTTCTGCCTCTAATCGGGCTTGTTCAGCTTGAGCTGCTGCTTGACGTGCAGCTTCTTCTGCTTGAGCTTTCTTTCTCTTGGCTTCTTCAATAGCTTCAAGAAGCTTATGTCTCTGTTCTTGTTCATGAAGAGCCACCCTTCGAGCAAACCTTTGCTTTGCAGCCTCAATGCTCTGACTTCCCTCTGCATGCAGGAGCTGCATCATAATTGGAACTTGAGCCACTAGCCAAGTGCCCAGAGTGTTCCACTCATCAGCCACACGTTCAGCATTCTCACTGAGGTCAGTCTGACCGTGCACATTGCGTAGCAACAAAGAAGCTTCATGATAGAAAGTATTGATGCACTCAGAGAGAGATGTGGGTCGGAGGTGAGTGTAAGGAATTATGGAGAGGTTGGTTTCAGGAGAGGCTGGGTGATTGCTGCTGTGAGCTTCAGAGGCACCTTGTGGAGAGCCAATGTTAAACGTTTGAGCATTGGGTTCAGAGGTTCCAAGGTGAGGTTCTGAAGTTTCAACCAGAGGATGGGGTGATCTAACCGAGGATTGGTTAGACACTGATTGTTCGGGTTCAGGTTCTGGTTGAATAGGCTCTTGTTGGTCTGGGGCAGGGTGAGCTTGTTGAGCCAAAGGGTCTGCCTCTTGTAAAGGATTGGCCAAGATAGGTTCATTTGGGTCAACTAGACGTTCAGGTCTAGGGCCAGGATATCTCCTAGGGCTTGGACAGGTGAGGTAATACTCTTCTAAGGTAGACACCTTTTCTTTTCTGACCTCCATGAATTTTCTAATGGATTCAGAGTTATTGGAGGGAGAAGAATCAGCAACATTGGTTGGGAAGGATACAGGTGTAAAGGCTGTGGAAGAGTCTGTATCCGTGGGTTTGAGAGCCAGACGTTCTGATGCTCTTGGGACAGAGTGATCAGAGGTTCTGGGCTCAGGTTCTGTGTGGGTAGGCTCTGGTTGTGCATGAATGATGGGTTCAGAAGATAATGGGTTGTACTGAATGGTAATGGGAGAGGTAGGTTCTTCTGACCTAGAGGGTTGGTTCTGAAGCAAATTCCAGAGAGGTGCTTCAGTAGGGGAAGGTTGAAAGAATGAAGATCTTGGAGACTGTGGTGGAGAGGTGGTTTGAGCAGCTGGTTGGGATTCAGGAATAGGAGTGAGGGGATTTGAGGAGTGTTTGAGCATGGCAGATATAGGGAGTGCATCAAATAAATTCAAATCATCATCAGAAGCAAGTGCGGACTTACTTGAATGTGCTGATGATCTAGTCACTCTGGCAGGAGGTTCAGTCCTTCTGACCACTTCAGCAGCTGGTTCCACCCGAGTAGGCTTCACCACGATTCTGACCTGCTTCTTCTTCTTCTTAGGAGGACCATCCTCATTATCACTATCATCACCATCATCAGGCTTTCTCTTCTTCTTTTTGACCAGAGGGACATCTGATTCCTCAGAAGATTCTTCTAGGATCATCTTCCTCTGAGCTTTCTTCTTGGGAGGAGAAGGAAACTCTGGAGCTGGCGGCAGTCTGCTGAAGAATTCATCAAGATCAATTTCGAATCCTTGAGCCTTTAGGTCTTCAACATAGCACCTAATGGCGTCAGGATTGTCTGCCTGAGTCCACAGAGGGTAGTCATTCAGAGGCATCCTTCTACTTCTGATTTCAGAAGATGTGTCTTCACGAGCAGGGGCGATTTTCTTCTGGACCAAGCCCATCTTCTTCAGAGAATTTGCAGTGAAGACATCACTGACAATGGTGGTCAGATCCTCTACACATCCAGCATGGACCAGATCTTGCACCAGGTTGCTTTCAATGAAAAAGTCTGAGAGCAGTCTCCCAAAGGGGATATACTTGATTGCTGACTTGATGGAGGCAGTGGTGCGAGACTTCCGGATACATTCCTTCAAGTAGGAGAACAAGAAGTAGGGAAGGCAGATCTTCTTCTGGTCTTGGATGAAGAACAACATCACCTTCTGGTTGAAGTTGATGTAGTCTGGAGAACTGCCCTTTGGTCTCTGGTTTATGCAGTGGAGCAGGATCTTGTGCCAGATTCTGAGCTTAGGATGAAGGTCCATCACCTTGTAATTCGTCTTGCCCGGTTTGTAATTGGTGTACAGGGCCTCGTTGATTGTATTCTTGGTGCTGGGTTTCAGCTTCGATTCCGTGAGTTGGAAACGATACCCAAAAGCAGTGTCTGCACCCAGCAAATTCACGAAAGACTTCTCCGTGATGATGATCTTTCTTCCAAGCACGTGAGATACCACCTGAGTATCATCACAGTCGGCGTGCTTCCAGAATTCCTTTACCAGTCTATCATACACCGGTCCTCGAAGTCTGTTGAAGTAATTTCCCCAACCTTGAACTTGGACTTCAGGACGAAGATCATACCCATTTGTAGCCAGGTTGTCGAGGTCGAATCTCCATTCTGCCAGGACTTGGAGTTCCTCAGGAGCAAATACGCAGTGAACGGCACAGCCCCGTTCTGCAATTGGAACAATCTGCTCTTGAGCTTGACCTTGATCTTGTGTCGGATTCTCAGGGCCCCTTTGACCCGTTGCTAGACCGACTACCATGTGAGGGAACTGGAGTGCATCTGCAGTAGATCTTCTGGTTTGACTCACCATTTTTGAAGCGGTTTTAGGTTTGAGGTAGAAGATGAAGGTTGAAAGATGAAGAGAGATCGAGAGAGAAATCGAGGATAAGCGGTTTTTGAAAAGCAGAGAGAGCGAGAGTGAAAACCGGAAGTGAAAGAGATCGTGTGTGTATAGTGGGTTTTGACAAATAACCGTTGTTGATTCAAAAAGCAATTTAAGATCAACGGTTGAAAATTAAAGATAGGTAGTAACAGTAAATACACAAATCACACTCAGGAGAGAAGCACATCTACACGCAATCATAACAGACTGTCACACGGGCACAAGGAACTATGCATCAGAAATACTGACACACGTGTTGTTGTCTCAGCTTCAGAGTCAGTACCAGTGGGTACACACACTCTGATTGAGTTACCTTCTGGACTAGACATCTTCTGATCAAGAAGTATCATAGTCAGAGGTTCTGATCCATCATCACTCTGGACAAAAGTCCATGTTTAGATTTTTCAGAATAAAATTAAATCTATCCTCTGCTAAGGGCTTTGTAAAGATATCTGCCCATTGATGGTCAGTATCAACAAACTTCAGAAGAAGTACGCCCTTCTGTACATAATCTCTAATAAAGTGATACTTTACCTCAATGTGCTTTGCCCTTGAATGCAGGATAGGATTCTTACTCAATGAGATTGCAGCAGTGTTATCACAATAGATTGGGATATTGCTCTCAAGGATCTGATAATCCTCCAGCTGATGTTTCATCCAGAGCATCTGAGTGCTGCATATTGCTGCTGAGATATATTCTGCCTCTGCAGTTGATAGTGCAATGGTTGATTGCCTCTTGCTTGCCCATGAGACTAGATTGCTTCCCAGAAATTGACAATTTCCGGAAGTACTTTTCCTCTCTGTTCTGTCTCCAGCATAATCAGCATCACAGTAACCTGAAAGCTTATACTCTGATGTTTTCTTATACATCAAGCCAAGGTTAGTGGTGCCTTTCAGATACCTTAGGATCCTCTTAACAGCAGTTAAGTGGGTTTCCCTTGGATCTGATTGGAAACGAGCACATAAATGAACACTAAATAGTATGTCTGGCCTAGATGCAGTTAAGTATAGAAGTGAACCTATCATGCCACGATAGAGCTTCTGACATACTTTACCACTTTTATCTTCTTTCTCCAGAATGCATGTAGGATGCATTGGAGTCTTGGCCACTGTAGATTCCAGCATATTGAACTTCTTCAGAAGTTCTTTAGTGTACTTGCTCTGATGGATATATGTTCCTTCTGGTGTTTGATCAACTTGTATTCCCAGAGAGTGAAGGTATGAAAAACGGTAGAAAGGGGGGGTTTGAATAACGTTTTCAGTATAAAACTTCCACCTTAAAGATTTTGACAAATCTTTCGAGAACTTAAGTGCTAAAGATAAGAGATAGAAAAGCACACAAGGATTTTATCCTGGTTCACTTGATAAATCACTCAAGCTACTCCAGTCCACCCGTTAAGGTGATTTCTTCCTTCTTAGAATGAAGGCAATCCACTAATCAGGTAAGAGTTACAACTGCACTTGAAACCTACAAGTGACTAACAATTACACTGACTTAGCTCACACTAAGATTCACTCTCTTAGTCTTCTCTAGCATCCGATCAGCCTTGATCTCCTAAAGGAACTAAACAAACTGTTTATCAAAGAATTGTTTACAAGAGATTTGCTTCTAAAAAGCTAATAGTAAACTCAATGAATTTCAGATGAAAGAAAGCTTAGAAGAATTTGAATTTGTCTTGCGCGTATGTGAATGCTTCTAGCCGCTTCTTTCAGTCTTCAGCCTCTTTATATACGCCAAGGATTAGGGTTGAGCGTTGCATGGGAAATGCTACCGTTGGAGGGCAGTTCTGGAAAATCCAGCTTCTGCTGTGTCTGAGACTGTTAGGTAGGTCGTCAGGATAGTACATATGCTTTTGTACTTGGATAGCGACACGACCTTTAAACCTAGGAGACTTCTGATCAGGGGAATGCTTCATATTGGAACTTGTGAAGCCGGTTGATCAGAGTCAGAGGGAAAGCCCAGATCCTCTGACCATTGTTTCTTCTGATTCTGAACTCAGAGGGAAGAACATGGTCTTCAGAGTATCTTGCTTCTGGACATCAGAACTTCACTAATCAGCTTCTGGATCTTCAGAGTCTTCTACACCATCAGAACATCTGAGCCTTCAGTGTTTCTTGGTTATCAGACTTTCTGGATCTTCAGAGCTTCTCGTGACTGAGTCCACATCAGAGTTTGTATAACTTCAGAACTTCTGAAGCTTTTCCACTGTTCATACTGAACATGGTGAATGCGAAAGCGTTGCTTGGGTAGCTCTTTATACACAGTGCTTCTGATTTGTGTGAGATTGAGTTGAGGTCAGAGCCTGCAAGTAGCACACTCAGAAAAACACGTTAGAGTACCACAATTGTTCATATCAAAAGGTTAACTTGTAATCATCAAAACATAGAGTTGTACTACTAGATCAAAACTTGATCTTACAATCTCCCCCTTTTTGATGATGACAAAACTAAGATTTTTGATGAACAATTCTTAAACATTAAACTGAATTCACTCAGAGTTTAGAGATATAGAATAAGACTTATCCTGATGTGAATAGTTTAACTTGCTCATTCTGAATTCAAGTCACTGCTTGATTCTGAGCTTAGCTCCCCCTTAATCTAATACTTGATGAAAACGTTAGTAAAGTCTAGATTCTGAGCTAAATGATATAAGAGTTCAGAAAGAGAAACTTATGACATAGATGAAAATCGAGTAATCAGAGCGCATAAGTAATCAGAGTCACGGACAGGGTATCAGAGTCTTGGTTAACAGAGTCAACTTATAATCACTTCAGAAGAAGTGAAATGTATTCCTTGTATTTGCCCAGTGACACATCTATGGTCATGAAGGTGGAACTCTTAAATTCTCCAAAAGAAAAAATAAATCACACTAACACATCTTACACATCAAAAACTGGGTTTACTCCCCCTTTTTGTCATAAGCAAAAAGCTTGGGGTGTGAAAAACTTAGCTTGAAGTACAAGGTAGTCCCCCTTAGAGAAGGTCTAAGTTTAAAGGAAAAGAAAGTGATGCAAGAATCAGAGTTAGGCGAAATAAATAGAAGAGTTAATGCAAGAGAAGAACGTTTACCACCGGTCAAGAGAGTAAAGAGAAGGGTCAGTTACCAAGAACTTAACCTCGAGAAACCGTAGGAGCATTAACTTTCAGAGAGAAAGTGAAGCCTATATAAAGTGTTGGAGAGAAAGGTAAGCTTCACACCTCGAACAAGTTTCAGTAAGAAAATGGCATCATACATCGTAGCACTAGAAGAGCTGAGGAAGAAGGCCTTTGAGGAGGACTTGTTCCTTAACATCAGGCATCCAGAGGGTACAACGACCATCGCGGAGCTGACACGGACACTGCTGGAAGAGGACCTGCGTCCAGAGGTGAAGAGAGACCTGAGGGAATTTCTTGCCTTCGTGGAGGAGGTGCAAGAACTCAGCCGGCTTGAACTCAAGCTGCTGGAAGAAAAAGAGAGTTTGGAAGAGAAGCTCAAGACCGCAGAAGAGATTCTGGAGAGGAATGAGCTAAAGGACAGGCTCAACAACATCCAGCATGCACTGGAGCGTCTGGAGAAGGATAGGTCAGAGCAGCGCCAGGAGTGCAGAAGAATGAGGAGGGATCCTCCATTCTAGACTTAGGGAAGGAATGGATGATGTAAACATAAAGAATGTATGATGTAAACAGAAAAATATTATGAATAAAAGATTTTTGCAAACATATGTGACACAAATATATATAGATATGCATAGATAATCACAAACGAACAAAGTAGAATAAGTAAATATAAAGAAACAGAGTTTAACAAAAAGAAAACAATGTTAAATAAAAAGAAAAACGAAGAGATCCTAAAACTAAGGTTTATCAGTTCGTCGCAGAAGTTCCATCATCATGTGCTTCATCTTAATCAGCATGGATTCATGAATGTCAAGACGCTGTTCCATGATGTCGAGTCTGGATGAGCTTGACTGAGCAGAACCGGAAGGAACATTCTGAGCAGCTTGAGGATCTGGAATGGAAGCAGAAGCAGCAGGAGTAAACACTACTGGTGCAAGTGCTTGGCATCTAAGAGCCTCAGCCTCAGCCTCAAGTCGTTCTGCCTCTAATCGGGCTTGTTCAGCTTGAGCTGCTGCTTGACGTGCAGCTTCTTCTGCTTGAGCTTTCTTTCTCTTGGCTTCTTCAATAGCTTCAAGAAGCTTATGTCTCTGTTCTTGTTCATGAAGAGCCACCCTTCGAGCAAACCTTTACTTTGCAGCCTCAATGCTCTGACTTCCCTCTGCATGCAGGAGCTGCATCATAATTGGAACTTGAGCCACAAGCCAAGTGCCCAGAGTGTTCCACTCATCAGCCACACGTTCAGCATTCTCACTGAGGTCAGTCTGACCGTGCACATTGCGTAGCATCAAAGAAGCTTCATGATAGAAATTATTGATGCACTCAGAGAGAGATGTGGGTCGGAGGTGAGTGTAAGGGATTATGGAGAGATTGGTTTCAGGAGAGGCTGGGTGATTGCTGCTGTGAGCTTCAGAGGCACCTTGTGGAGAACCAATGTGAAACGTTTGAGCATTGGGTTCAGAGGTTCCAAGGTGAGGTTCTGAAGTTTCAACCAGAGGATGGGGTGATCTAACCGAGGATTGGTTAGACATTGATTGTTCGGGTTCAGGTTCTGGTTGAATAGGCTCTTGTTGGTCTGGGGCAGGGTGAGCTTGTGGAGCCAAAGGGTCTGCCTCTTGTAAAGGATTGGCCAAGATAGGTTCATCTGGGTCAACTAGACGTTCAGATCTAGGGCCAGGATATCTCCTAGGGCTTGGACAGGTGAGGTAATACTCTTCTAAGGTAGACACCTTTTCTTTTCTGACCTCCATGAATTTGCTAATGGATTCAGATTATTGGAGGGAGAAGAATCAACAACATTGGTTGGGAAGGATACAGGTGTAAAGGCTGTGGAAGAGTTTGTATCCGTGGGTTTGAGAGCCAGACGTTCTGATGCTCTTGGGACAGAGTGATCAGAGGTTCGGGCTCAGGTTCTGTGTGGGTAGGCTCTGGTTGTGCATGAATGATGGGTTCAGAAGATAATGGTTGTACTGAATGGTAATGGGAGAGGTAGGTTCTTCTGACTAGAGGGTTGGTTCTAAGCAAATTCCAGAGAGGTGCTTCAGTAGGGGAAGGTTGAAAGAATGAAGATCTTGGAGACTGTGGTGGAGAGGTGGTTTGAGCAGCTGGTTTGGGATTCAGGAATAGGAGTGAGGGATTTGAGGAGTGTTTGAGCATGGCAGATATAGGGAGTGCATCAATAAATTCAAATCCATCATCAGAAGCAAGTGCAGACTTACTTGAATGTGCTGATGATCTAGTCACTCTGGCAGGAGGTTCAGTCCTTCTGACCACTTCAGCAGCTGGTCCACCCGAGTAGGCTTCACCACGATTCTGACCTGCTTCTTCTTCTTCTTAGGAGGACCATCCTCATTATCACTATATCACCATCATCAGGCTTTCTCTTCTTCTTTTTGACCAGGGGACATCTGATTCCTCAGAAGATTCTTCTAGGATCATCTTCCTCTGAGCTTTCTTCTTGGGAGGAAGAGGAAACTCTGGAGCTGGCGGCAGTCTGCTGAAGAATTCATCAAGATCAATTTCGAATCCTTGAGCCCTTAGGTCTTCAACATAGCACCTAATGGCGTCAGGATTGTCTGCCTGAGTCCACAGAGGGTAGTCATTCAGAGGCATCCTTCTACTTCTGATTTCAGAAGATGTGTCTTCACGCAGGGGCGATTTTTCTTCTGGACCAAGCCCATCTTCTTCAGAGAATTTGCAGTGAAGACATCACTGACAATGGTGTCAGATCCTCTACACATCCAGCATGGACCAGATCTTGCACCAGGTTGCTTTCAATGAAAAGTCTGAGAGCAGTCTCCCAA